>NW_028261383.1:176059678-176359678 GCF_051295495.1 Thamnophis sirtalis | reverse complement strand
ATGCTCATTTAATTAGGCTTTTCTTATCTCTATCCAACTTTATGGGGTCATTCAGGAGGTAGAGTGATAGCAGCAGCATGTTTACAGTTGACAGTTAAGCTGTACCCAAGATATATTCCAACATAAAACAATACTTGGAAGTTTTCATGACCTTTCCAAATAATAGCAATAGCAGTTAGACTTATGTACCGCTTCATAGGGCTTTCAGCCCTCTCTAAGCGGTTTACAGAGTCAGCATATCGCCCCCAACAATCCGGGTCCTCATTTCACCCAGATAGATAGATAGATGATAGATGATAGATAGATAGATAGATAGATAGATAGATAGATAGATAGATAGATAGATAGATAGATATAGAGAGAGGGAGAGTTAGATATAGAGAGAGGGAGGGAGAGATAGATATAGTTAGATATAGATAGAATAGATAGATAGACAGACAGACAGACAGACAGACAGACAGACAGATAGATGATAGATAGATAGATAGATAGATAGATAGATAGATAGATAGCAATAGCAGTTAGACTTATATACCGCTTCATAGGGCTTTCAGCCCTCTCTAAGCGGTTTACAGAGTCAGCATATCGCCCCCACTGTCTGGGTCCTCATTTCACCCACCTCGGAAGGATGGAAGGCTGAGCCAACCTTGAGCTGGTGAGATTAGAACCGCTGAACTGCAGATAACAGTCAGCTGAAGTGGCCTGCAGTGCTGCATCCCTAACCACTGCGCCACCTCAGCTCTTATCAATAGCATGGACCTTGTTTTCCTTAGTTGCTGCACTGTATGAGTGTACTGTGACACGGAACACTTCTTCAGAACCCCACAGCTCTTTGAAATTTCCCAACACCATATTTATTTTGATTTCACCATGGGTTTTTAGCCAGGTTATCTTTCTGCCTCAATTTTTGTTTCTTTCTCATCTCTACAGACAGACATGTACAGTTGTACCTGTGATTTTGTCTCGAACCAACTTGCATGATTCAATCTCTCCGATGCTTCCAAACAGACTCTTGAATTCCTCTTGGGTCATGTTCTGGGGCAAGTAGTTGACTATGAGGTTAGTTTTGGAATCATCGGTGGCGCCGTTGGCACTGATCAGTGGCCCATTGGGGAGGGAACTGTTGTTTGTGGGGCCGTTGGACACCTGGGTCTCCATGGTGCTGATTATCTGCTGAAAACAAGAGGGAGGAGGGGGAAAGCGTTACGGTTATGAAGGATGGGAGGCAAACCTCATGAAATGCATGAAATTGTTCATTTGCAAGCGTTATTGGAATGGATTAGACCAGTGTTTCTCAACCTTGGCAACTTGAAGATGTCCGGACTTCAACTCCCAGAATTCCCCAGCCAGCGAATGCTGGCTGGGGAATTCTGGGAGTTGAAGTCCGGACATCTTCAAGTTGCCAAGGTTGAGAAACACTGGATTAGACGCATAATATATTTGTTTCAGTGTTTTGGTTTCACAGAGGTTATATCAATATATAAAGAAAGGCATATCTGAGTGACCATGACACAAACTTCTCAAGTAGATTTTATGCAATGAAATGGGAGAAACAAATGCGGAAGAAAGAGAGAAAGGAAATGCTAGTTTGAAAGGAAGTGCCAAAAGGCGCACATGGTCCCACTTTGTTCACACTTGTCTACTACTTCTATGCGATGCAGCTCCCAAAAAATTACTCCTACAGGAATGTTGTGCTCAAGCAGAATAAATATTGCCCTCTTCTGAGCAACCTTGCCTGAACCCAGAGACTAACTAAGAAAGAACATTGCTAATAGTGGTGGACTGACAGAGAAAATCAACAGGCTAGATGAAGAAAAGTTGGAAAAACATCCCCAAGCCATGTCTGCAGTTTTGGCAAAGAACCGCTATGTAGATATGTGCATGAAATCACCAGGAATTGTATCTGACCTGAAAGAGATTTTCAACTACTTTCATTGAATTTGTCACTATATTTTTCCATGCATAAACAAATCCCTTAAACATATATTACTTCAAGTAGCTGGTTGCCATTTATTTATGGTGCATGTGGTGGGAGGGTGGTGTAAATTTAGCACCTTGCAATAATTAACGCTCAGTGCTTCTTTAGGCAACACCCCCTCCCTTCACAATGGTTCTATCCATTTCATTCCCTGGACATTTATTCTGATTGCTGCAAAGCTTTTGTGGCAACCATCCACTTCTCTATGCTTTCCTGCAGGCTGTTCTTCTGTTAGCAAAATTCTGATTCCCTCTTAAACTATTGATCAGGCCATTGATTCTGCCATTATACTCCAGCCTCAGGCCAGGAATGAATATCATCAAAGAAAAATGCATCGCTAATTTCCTGGGTCTGTCAATAATCTCTTTACAAAGATGGTTGAGGACAGGATGCTTTTCTCTCACTGTATGTTATTTAGTAGGCTTTGGAAATTTAATTTTGTACATAAAGATAATGTTTAGTTTGTTGAGTGTGGTTCCATATTTATTCTCTACTTCACAGAAATAAACAATGGTTCTAAAAGTTGTCATTCAAAAGCCATATTACATTCTAAAATAAAGGCTAACCAAGATTATGTCACACAAAAATACCAGAATGCTGCAACCAAACTAAGTTGTTGCAATTTGACAGTGCTTGTTGTAATTTGCAAACCGTGGCATATTTGGGTCACGTGTAGAAAACTTTATGTAAAGATATAATCTGTAAAGTGATCTAAATACAAAATGTATCTGAAATAACTAAAAAGAGATGACCAGTTTGGGTAACAGTCAAGATACACAAATTCAGAACAAAACAGGGGAACAGGTCTGAATATAACAATATGAAGTCTGCAATTCTGTTCACGTTTATTCAGAGGTTCTGATGATGATTTATAAATGCCTAATTTTATGATGAACGCCTATTACGTTGCAAAGATTCTCAACAAATTTCATGGACATACGTTAAGCTTACCGGAAGGAGCAGTTTCATACACCCACTAATTTATAAACAGAATTTGTACTTTATAGTTGTTATAGTTGTACCAAGTCCAAGTGGACATCATTTACATGCCAGTCTCTAGGCAAGCCCCCCCCCCCCAAATCAAGATACAAAACCATGTTATCAGAAGCATATATCCTGTCAATTTATTGCCATGGCACTTTTTAATCTATGGTAAAAAAAAAAAGACAATTTAAGATTTTTCAGATTTTTCAGATTTTCAGGACTGTTGGCTGATTTATCTTTCAAGTTGGTTTCTTACTCCCACATTGCCACTTTCTTGAAGCTGGCATAAACATCAGTAAGTAGAAATAGCAATAGCAGTTAGACTTATATACCGCTTCATAGGGCTTTCAGCCCTCTCTAAGCAGTTTACAGAGTCAGCATATCGCCCCCAACAACAATCTGGGTCCTCATTTCACCCACCTCGGAAGGATGGAAGGCTGAGTCAACCCTGAGCCAGTGAGATTTGAACAGCCGAACTGCAGATAACAGTCAGCTGAAGTGGCCTGCAGTACTGCACCCTAACCACTGCGCTACCTCGGCTCTAGATAGATAGATAGATAGATAGATAGATAGATAGATAGATAGATAGATAGATAGATAGATAGATAGATAGATAGATAGATAGATAGATAGATAGATAGATAGATAGATAAGAGATATGGATGGATGGACAGACAGACAGAGATATAGAGATAGATAGATAGATAGATAGATAGATAGATAGATAGATAGATAGATAGATAGATAGATAGATAGCAATAGCATTTAGACTTATATACCGCTCTCTAAGCGGTTTACAGAGTCAGCATATTGCCCCCAACAACAATCTGGGTCCTCATTTTACCCACCTCGGAAGGATGGAAGGCTGAGTCAACCTTGAGCCGGTGAGATTTGAACAGCCGAACTGCAGAACTGCAGTCAGCTGAAGTAGCCTGCAGTACTGCACCCTAACCACTGCGCCACCTCGGCTCCTTAAATACACCAGCTATGGTGTTTATTGGGGGGAGGGGGGAACCACCATGATTTTTTAAAAAGTTTTTTATTTAACAAACATTAAAAACATTTGACATAGGGCGATATTTCTGACATAAACATTTCCATATAGTGATTAGATCTTATAACAATTACATCTTATATCCATTACATGGGTGTATATCAGTCAGATTGCCTGTCTGTTGATTCTTTCTTTTATATAATTACTAACCATACAAATACATATCCAATTTCTACATATCACACATTCTTAATACCATATTTCCAATTGTTTAATTTGTTTGTGTTTTTCCGTCCCAGCCTTCCCCCCTCATTTCGGTACCATTTGTCCCAGATTTCATGATATTCTGTCTCACTCTTGTTATTTGATGTCTAGAGCAGTGTTTCTCAACCTTGGCGACTTGAAGTCCTGTGGACTTCAACTCCCAGAATCCCCCAGCCAGCATAGCTGGCTGGGGAATTCTGGGAGTTGAAGTCCACAGGACTTCAAGTCACCAAGGTTGAGAAACACTGGTCTAGAGTCAGTCTGTCCATCTCTGCGCACGTCAGTATCTTATTTATTACTTCTTGTTCTGAGGGAGTCTCCTTATTTTTCCATTTCTGTGCAAAAACCAGTCTTGCCACCATAAAAATATGCAGCATTAAATATAGTCCACCTTTGCCATGTTTTCCTTTTGTGATCCCTAGTAGAAATAATTCTGGCCTCAACTCCTTCCTTTGATTTAGCATCTCTTCCAAATACTTTCTTATCTGGTGCCGAAAAGCCCTTTTCTTTCGTGCACTCCCACCACATATGGTAGAAGGTCCCTAGTGCAGCATTCCATTTCCAACATCGTGGCAATAAATTTTTGTTAATTTTAGCTAATCTTGTGGGTGGGATGTGCCACCTGTAGAACATCTTGTATAAGTTTTCTTTATACGAGCTGGCTAAAGTTAACTTTCTGTTAACTTTCCCATAAGTCTTGCCAATTGTTCAAATCTACGCTGTAACCAAAGTTCCTACTCCATGCTAACATGGTTTCCTTTGCCTGCTCTTCCACCATTGAATAATTCAATAGATATTGGTATAATTTTTAAATCATTTTATCCTCTTCACCTAGTTTTATCTAATTCTGTGGGTTCTTTCCTAATACCCCATTCCTTTTTGTTTTTTATGTATCGAGATTGGACTTGCAAGTAACCCCACCATTCTAGTTCTATTCCTTCCTCATATAATTCTCTTCTAGAGTTTAGTTCACCTCTTTCATTTCGTATCTGGTTCTAAGTAATTACTTTCCCTAAATTAATAAAATTCAGGTGAACGAACATCTCCAATGTCAATAACCAGTTTGGGTTTTCCATGTAATTTCCCTAAATTATTAAAATTCAGATGAATGAAAATCTCCAATGTCAATAACCTGTTTGGGTTTTCCATGTAAGAGCCGAGGTGGCGCAGTAGTTAAATGCAGCACTGCAAGCTACTTCAGCTGACTGCAGTTCTGCAGTTCAGCTGTTCAAATCTCACCGGCTCAAGGTTGACTCAGCCTTCCATCCTTCCGAGGTGGGTAAAATGAGGACCCGGATTGTTGTTGGGGGCAATATGCTGACTCTGTAAACCGCTTAGAGAGGGCTGAAAGCCCTAGGAAGCGGTATATAAGTCTAACTGCTATTGCTATGTAATTTTGTTGTTTAATCCTTAACTACACATCAAGTAGAACTCATCTTATATGGTCCCTCTGGGAGGTGTTGATGGGCTTTATGTTTGCCATCCCATAGGAAGCACCTTGATTTACTGATGTTTTGTTAACTTCCACATTAAGAGTCTAGTATAATAAATTTATAACATCTCAATTTTGTTTTCTTATATTTAACAAGTTTATTATATTAACCCCACTCTATTTACATGGGAAGCTTACCAAAAAGCAAGAAGCAGATGCTCAGCCACCGTCTCTGAAGAAAAGTAAGCCTGGGATGATGTTGGCTACTGTTTTGTAATGATTCCCTGATTATTTCGTTTAAGGTACTTGTAAGCCACCTTCAGTTCATCCTGCAGATGAAAGTTCTACCGGACAATGGATCTATTATGCTACCTAGCCACCCCTGTGGTGATAAAACCGTTCTTCATTAGTGATTTCTTGCTGGATTGATAACTGAAGGAATTTAAATTCCCAGGTTGGAGACCGTCCTACTCAGTGGTGGGTTTCAAAAATTGTTCGAACCTACTCTGTGGGTGTGGCCTCCTTTGTGGGAGTGGCTTGCCGCCCATGTGACCGGATGGGAGTGGCTTGCCGCCCATGTGACCGGATATGAAGATGCCGACGACACTTGTCAGAACCACCTTAAATTGCCTCGCACACAGCACTGGCCTGCATAAGAATAGGATGCAAACTTGCTTTTTAAAAGGCATCTTTGGTTTGCGTTAAAACAACTTCAACACATGCAATGTTCTGATTGCACCACAAATGCAGTTGTCATCCTTACCTTTCACAGAGGCACTGAGTTTTATAAATAGGAGCATGATAGTGTAGAATAATCATATCCAAGGACCAGTGGTGGGTTTCAAAAAAGTTTGGAAGCTCTTCTGTAGGTGTGGCCTGCTTTCTGGGTCCATTGGTGGAACCTCTTCTAACCGTTTCGGTAGATTTGACGGACCGGTTCTACCGAATAGGTGCGAACTGGTAGGAACCCACCTCTGGTCCTACTCAAACATCAAACATCCCGCTAGCCATGGTTAAAAATGACCAAAATGAGCTTCAGAGAACCTCAGGACCTATAATCCCCCTCCCTCCTACAAGGACCATTTTATGTAAGAAATGAACAGAGGTTGAAATGAAGCACACCAGCCACAATTAGCAACAGCTTACTAAATAATAAGCAATAGTTTAAAAACTGGGAGCCCTTCCTTCTGAACTTCCATACTACCAACTTCGCAACCATACTGGTGACAGAAAATGAAGAGCAGCTCTGAAACCCACAGCAAGACAGTTGTTCTTGTGGCAAATTCCTTAGAGAATCAATGCTAAATTTGCCTTCCTTTCTACTCTCTTGAAAAGACCCCTCGGTTACAGACTGGAGCCCTTGAAAGAAAAACTACATCCATTTTGAAGTGCAACATACCCTTTTTACTTTTAAAATAATTTATTTTCAACTTGGCATTCAAGGAACTGCCAATTTTCTCAGTCTCCTTAAAAACTGCTAATTGAATCATACTCTCATGTCAGATCTTAACCAGTGAAGTCCAGGAGCTGTATAGAACCAAAACTAGATCAAGTTTATTGGGGGGTTTTTTCTAGATATTATGTGCCAAGGAAGAAACTTGGTTTCCTGTTATCAAAGAAGTTAAAAGTGACAGACCAAGAACAATTGGGTTTACAATGCCAGGTTTTAAAGAGTACTCCAAATAAAGAAAGATCCCCCTTTTAAAAGAAATTGTTAAGTAAGTGATTTCTAGCTTATTTATCCAGGTGGTAGAAAGAAACTATGAACAGAATTGCATGCACAAGGACACAGTACAGAAAGTCCAAATGCTCAGAATCCTGGCTCATGCTGTTCCTTCAATTGGAATAAAAAATCAATGTGATGCAGTGTAATATATTTTAATTAGAAACCAAATTCCTATTCATTTATGAAGGCCCCCAGGCAATTGTTAACAAATTACTAGCATTTAGCATCCTCCTTTGAATTCCAAGGAAAAAGGAATTTGCAAATTAAATTATCAAAATGTCAATCAGGACAGGTAATTTGCAAGGCTGAAGCATGTCCTGGGTGACTTGAAATGAACTGTAGAATAAAAATGTAACAATGTAAGAAAAACTCTCGACGAAGCATCACACAGTCCTCGTGACAAGCTGCAATTTATAAACTACAATGAGACATCCAGGAAGAGCATAAGAACAATCCCGCGCATGGCACTGTGTGTTATGTATTCCTTTCGGAGAAGATATCATGGTGGTGTTGACTGGGAGAAGCAGAGAAAAGCAGGAAGATTGGCAGAAGCAGCCTTGAGATGAGATCCCAGCATCCTACTTGATCCTACTTGATCGCAGCAGTCGCAGAGAATGAAGCTTTCAAAGTAGGAAGAAAGGAAGAGGGAGAAGAGTTCTTGGAGGGCAGACAAATATTGTCATGCACTAGGGACCTGCCTATGGGCAGAGGTGGTGGGGAGACCTAACAGTGGGGGATTCTATTATTATTTAAACCGAGTCCAGGGGATATCAGGCTGAAAACTTTTGTATTTGTATATGTATCTGGAGAATGAGTATATTAACACACCACAAGGGTAACTATGCACTTCACATAAGACTAGCTTCAAGGTGCTAGTCGTCACTTATAAAGCCCTTCATGGTATTGGACCTGGGTACTTGAGAGACCGCCTTCTGCCAATTACCTCCCAAAGACCCATTAGATCACACAGAGCAGGCCTCCTCCGGGTTCCGTCTACCAGCCAATGTCACCTGGCTACTACCCAGGGGAGGGCCTTCTCTGTGGCAGCACTGGCCCTTTGAAACGAACTCCCCGCAGAGATTCGGACCCTCACCTCTCTCCAGGCCTTCTGAAAAGCCGTTAAAACCTGGCTGTGTCGGCAGGCCTGGGGTTGATGAGCTCCCTTCCCCTCTCGACCTGTGTGGCTGTTGGCTATTTTTAAATGCTTGTCTTGTATTTTTGTGTTCCCTTCCCCCCTTGAGTTGTTCGCCGCCCTGAGTCCCGCGGGGAATAGGGCGGCATATAAATAAAACAAATCTCAATCTCAATCTCAATTGCAAGATTGGATATTGATGTCTGCATGAAAATGCCAGGCGCCTCTAAACCAGAATGGGAGAGTTAGCATGCTTAATGTTAGAAGTTAATATAAACACAGCAAGTGTAATGGAGATAATGGAAAAAGAGGAATCCCTGGACAATAGAAAACAAGGTGATTGTAAAGTTTTCTTTGATTTGTTGAAAGAGAAAAGGGATGAGGCCCAATTATAATTAGGAGGGATTTAGATTGAGGAAAATGCATACTAAATAGTGCTCATTTAGGGTCTGTTTGCAATAATTACAGTGATGAGAAAGTAACTTTATGACCAATCCTCATGTATACAACCTTCATAAAGGAAAGCTAAAGTAAGAGTATAAGTATCATCATGGTTTCACTTAATGACTGCTTTGCTAAATGACCAAGCTGCTGGTGCAGTTATTATTGTTAAACAAGGACTATCTGTATTGTAAAAGAACTTGACGGAGAACCCCAGAGTGCATGAACACTAGGAGTAGCTTCCCAGCATTTGTTAAAGTTACTTATCCAATCAAGAATTCCAATATCCTGTTCTCTTAAAAGTATTTGCCCTGATTCCAGTTCTTATAGGTATTTAGGAGTCTGAGGAACAGACGAGGAAGGAATGTTGTGGACAAGTAGTAGGGATTAATAGCAATAGCAATAGCAGTTAGACTTATATACCACTTCAGCCCTCTCTAAGCGGTTTACAGAGAGTCAGCATATCACCCCCACAGTCTGGGTCCTCATTTCACCCACCTCGGAAGGATGGAAGGCTGAGTCAACCTTGAGCCGGTGAGATTTGAACCGCTGAACTGCAGATAACAGTCAGCTGAAGTGGCCTGCAGTACTGCACCCTAACCACTGCGCCACCTCGGCTCTCATACGGCTTTAGCCAAAGGATTCTGGAAATGTGTTAATCATTATTTGCAAATTCAGCCAAAGCAATTGTTCTGCAGGAAAGTAACATAGCAATGAATATAGTGCTCTTTTTCTTATCATCTGAATGTGGGTGATGATAAACAGATATTAACTTCAAGCAACTGATATAAACTTTTCAAACGTGGTACCAAGTATACTAAGAAGTTTCCAGACAGTGAGAACAACTAATAATTTGCCTCCAGGAGTTATGGGTGCTCCAATCACTGAAAGTTTTTAAGAAGACGACCATTTGTCTGAAATTGTATAGGGTAGAGGTGTCAAACTCATGGTGTCACAGTGGCATCACATGACGTATCGGGACTTTCCCTCCCTTTGCTAAACCGGGCATGGGCGTGGCCAGTATGTGACGCATCCAGCCCGCGGCCTGGGAGTTTGACAGCCCTGGTATAGCGTCTCTTGCTTCAGTAGGGGGTTGGACTAGAAGACCTCCAAAGTCCCTTCCAACTCTTTAATTCTATTTGAAATAGTTCAACTACTCATACCACTGTAATGGAATAGATTGTCAACAAACAACTTTATCTCGGATGCAACTGGAAGATCCTTATAAGGAAGAAAGTTTGCCTTTTGGTAAACAAAATAAAAAACAAAACATAGCAACCAAAACAGAGGCTTTGGATCCTTGGCAGTTCAATAACACAATCCATCTTCATCCCCAAAAGGTCCAGCTAGCTCATTTTTAATAATACCAGCCCACACCAATAGCCCTCCTCCAACTTGATTCTTTGCAACAGCCGAGGATGGAAGGGTTCACTCAGGAGCGACGCTGGCCAGGAAGGCGGCTGGGTTGGAGCCGCTTCTGGAGAAGAGCCTCTGCCAACCTCCTCCACCGCTTCTGGAGAAGGGCGCTGAAGTGAGTGCAGGAGGAGCAAAGAGAGCCGGCGTGTGATCCACCGATTTCCTTTGCAAAGATGGTATAAAAGGGGAGAAGAGGGAGAGGGGCCATGCTTTCCCCCTCAGAGCTCCAGTCCTTCACTGAAGCTTTCTGAACTTGGGGTTCTTCTGGCGGGTCTGGGAGGGTCCCCCTTGCTGGTTCTATCAAGAAGAAGCAGCAGAAATCAAAAGCAGCTGCTTTCTTGGGCAGGAAATGGATCCAGGCGGAAAATCTCTCCACGTGTAAACTACAGCGAAACTGATCTGGCAGTTGGGTGCAGAGAGGAGGGGGGTGGCGGTCAGCTGAAGACCTCTCCATCCCCAACCCCAAAGCTGATCTTTTTTTTCTACTGTGGTTTGCATGCCTAGGGGTTTTTATGGGAGTTTTGTACGCATGCGTGTGCCATCTGTATGGGTGAATATAATGGACGCACACAAGGAACTTTATAGAGAGAGAGATGCATGGAGTTCCTTGCATTGCTTCATCGTGCTGTTACTTGGTCCAGATCTTTTAGGTATCCCCTCCAATATTGCACCTAAGTCACAATAGGAGAACCCGGGGTGGGGTGGGGCTACACACGTGACTGCACGGCACAAGCGCACATGTGCAATCCAGGCTCTGCAATTTCCCATGGCCCCTGCCACGCCTGAGGGTGTTTTGGGGGGTTGCAGCCAGTTCCTCCTCCCCTTCTTGTCCCAAGCCAGTGAACCTTCCTCCATCCCTCCCACCCTGCTTGCATAGTCCAGCACTTGCCTCCATTTTTCCTATCTCCCACCCTTTCCTTCCCATTGTCTCCCCCCACCCCTACTCGCCCGCTGGATTTATAAACACAGGCGTGGCCTCCAGGCTGCAAAGTTGAATGCTTCGATTCCTTCTAGGAAACTTATGGCCTTTCCACACCCTAAATCCTCTGGTAGTCTATTTTTAGAAGTTTTTCCACTCTCTCCCCCCCTCCCTTCGCTCTGTCAGAGTCCCAAATTTTTTTGCCACCGTTTCAGTGGCCGCAGCTAGGTGGGGAGGGGATCATGTGACTGGGTGTGCGTGAGGGATGTCAAGTTGGTCACTCCCACTCAGTCACATGCCCTCCCACCTAGCCACACCCACAGAACTGGTAGTAAAAAAATTTGAAACCCACCCCTGACTAGATCAGATCAGACTGTAGCTGAAGATTCTATAGCAGGTTGTGAAAAAAGCCCAAGGGATTCAGGCCCACCTCAACTAAAATTATGAAAGCTGTTGTGACAGCTTTTTGATTTCTAGATTCCTATGGACTTGAAAAAAGTGTGCCAAGACCCCCAAAAGAGGTTTCATTTATTCATTCATCCCGTTTATATAACCCCCTGCTTCATAGAAAAGTGATTCTCAGCAGCTTCATAAATATCCTTTATCACTAAAGGCATAAAGCAATAAATCTTTTCTTCTATCTACGATTGCCAGAAGAAAACTCGTCCCTTAGGCAAAACCTACAGTCTCTCTGTACACAATGAAAGAAAGACTAAAAATTGGGTGATGCAGGCTGGGAGATGAAGGCTTGATTTCAAATCATGGAAGGCTTCTTATGCCCTTGATGCATTTTAAACTTTCTTTGTGAATGCAGTCTGAACTCTAGTGGAGTATGAAAAATAAGGTATAAAGCACCTATAAAAGTTACAAAAATCCTAAAGCATCGTTAACATTTTCTCTAGATCAGAGATCCCCAACTTCTCTTCATGACGCTCCTTGTATTTCCCAAATTCCACTGCAGCAACCCAGGGTACTGCTGTGAATTCATGAACAATTCTCTTTATTAAATAGTTAAATATCCTGCAGGTCCCCATGAGATCATTGTAGCAACCCAGGATGCCCCAGTGTAAAAATTGAGGACTGTGGCTTTAGAATATGCCATTTTCATGTGTCCATCTAAATGCCATTTAAAATTATAATCTACAATCAGCCAAGCACTGGTGATAACAGTTACAGTTTTTAGCTTGGCAAACAGTTTATGTTTGAAAATCATGTTGCAGAACGGCCTTGACATGCTCAATATGGGCAGGTGTGATTTTGGAAAAAAATCAGCATATCATCCAAATAAATCACCACATCAAGGTGGTATTATGTTGACGGCAACAGTGGTGATGGGTAATGTGTTGTTTCCTTGTTTCCAAATATATTAGTCAAAACAAAATATTTTCTGCTACAATAGAAGGACTAACCAGCAGGAATGACATTTTAGCACCTGTAAACAATGACCAGGGCACTTCAGGGATGTAACAGAATTCCTTCATCCTTGTGAATTTCAGAAGTATAATTCTGTAGGTAGTTCATTCCCATGGAAATGGGAAGATGCAATTGTTAAATACAATTGCAAGCTGAACGTGAAAAACTAATGTAAAGTGTCCAAAATTACAACAAAAAGAGGCAAATCTAAGGCAGGTCAATGTTGTTTTTCCATAACTGACAAGGAAGCTTTATTGGCTCCAAGCTGCATAAGTTCAACTCCAGGAAGATTGCAGCAGGAGGAAATGAGTAGAGAGAAAGTGTTACATTTCTTCATCCCATCTCCATCTGTTTCACTCTTCTAGCTTTCCATCTGAAGTCAATACAGCATTGAAACAGCTCCCTTAAAATTGTCTGATGTACTCTATTGCACTAATGCATTATGCAATTCAATGGACAAACCTTTGCCAAAATGATCAACTAAAAATGTATTCATTCCAGCCAATATTTCCAGACATACACTTGAAACTTTGATACGCACGTGTGTGCACTTAGACACACACACACACACACACCCCTATTCCCCTGAAATGTGGTGCAATCTGTTAATCTCCTGATTAGCAGTAGCAGAGTCATCAAAGGCAGCACAGTTTCTGCATAAAATTAGAATATTTATCCATCATGGGGACATTATGCATGAGAGGAATTTAGCTCCTTAGCAATTCCATCTGTACAGACCAAGAGAAACCAAACCTATTCAAGTAGGATCCACAGGAAACTCAACTGATATCAAGGGAACATATAACTCAAATCACAGGATAAGTTGACAAAGGGGACTTCCGGGATGACGTCACGGTGGTACAGTACAGAAGAAAAGGGCCCTCCATGCTTGGAGGCTAAGCTAGACCCTGGAGGGGTCAGTGATATAGAGAGGATACTCTGGGGGTGACAGTTAGAAGAGCGATTTTCCATCACTACAGGAGGAACCTCTGGGGCAAAAGAGAACACCTGTCATGGTCGGGTCTGGAGGTGTGATGGCCTGATTGAATGGCAGAGGAAGCAAAGCGAGGAAAGCAGCGGAACGTATTTGTCATTTTTTTGTCATTTATTAAAATTTATAGGCCGCCCTTTTCCCTGAGGGGACTCAGGGCGGCTTACAATCACAAGGGAAGGGGGTGCAGTATCAAAAAACAAAACAAAATGTGAACAAAGAAAAATAATAAAACACAACTTTCGTTCAGCAATCAAACACACGGGCGGGTGAATTGGGAACCTATCCCCAGGCCTGCTGGGAGAGCCAGATCTTGAGGGCTGCGCGGAAGGTCTGGATGGTGGTGAGGGTACGGATCTCAACGGGGAGATCGTTCCACAGGGTCGGAGCTGCAACAGAAAAGGCTCTCCTCCGTGTAGTCGCCAGTCGGCATTGACTGGCAGATGGGATTCGGAGGAGGCCCAGTCTGTGCGATCTAATTGGTCGAAGGGAGGTAATCGGCAGAAGGCGGTCTCTCAAGTACCCAGATCCACTACCATGGAGTGCTTTAAAGGTGGTCATCAGTACCCTGAAGCGCACCCGGAGACCAACAGGTAGCCAGTGCAGCTCGCGGAGGACGGGTGTAACGTGGGCGAACCGCGGTGCGCCCACTATCACTCGCGCGGCTGCATTCTGGACTAACTGTAGTCGCCGGATGCACTTCAAGGGCAACCCCATGTAGAGCCCATTGCAGTATTCCAGCCTAGAGATCACAGGAGAAATTAAAGTGAAGTGAGTGATTGGGTTGCTTCTCTAAGTTTTTCTTATACCTATAAATTGATAGACAAGTGAGTCTCCAAAGGGGAGAATCTCTCCCTGCAGAGATTCGGACCCTCACCTCTCTCCAGGCCCTCCGAAAAGCCGTTAAAACCTGGCTGTGTCGGCAGGCCTGGGGTCGATGAGTTCCCCTCCCCTCTCGAATCGTGTGGCTGTTGGTTGTTTTTTAAATGCCCTGTACTTTTGTGTAGTTTTTATGTTTCCCTTCCCCTCCTTTGGGTTTGTGCGCCGCCCTGAGTCCCGCCGGGAATAGGGCGGCATATAAATAAAATGAAACTCGAAACTTGAACTCGAGAAAGCGGAACCTTAGCAGTGGGAGCAGAATCTTAAGAAGATGGAATTTAACACGCTCAGCAGAAGGAGGGGGATCTAAGCTGGCGTTTGGCTTTTGGGAGAAAATCACACAGCAGACAAGAGTATTGAGTTTGAAACTGTGATCGAATTTTGGCAGTGAGCAGAGAGGGAAAAGAACACCGACAAGAAGCTCATGGAGGAACAGAAATGCTAAGAACTGGAAGTGAAATGGAAGGGACACTTGCAGTGCTAATTAGAGGAAGCTAACATCTTGGATACAGAGAGAGAAAGAGCAGTGGGTGTTACAAAAAGACCTATTGTCAGGCCTGCAGCCAATTCCTTTTGGGATCTTTGGCCTGCCACACTAATATTCTATTCTACTGCACTGTTTCATTAGTGGGGAATTGGGAGGGGGAATAGTAAGGAGTAGAATGTGACGTTGTCAAATAACATTCCTTTCTAGAAAGCCAAGGTCATCCTTTGTCTCTGCACCTCTGCACCTGACCGGAACTGGATGGGTGGAACTGCCAGATGGCAGTGGAAGATTGGACCATGGGATGGACTTGTGGGTGTGGGGGCAAGATCATGAACTCTCAACTGGGTGGGGGAAACCGGAAAGCTTTCAGATTTAGGTTTTCACAGATGTGCCAACATGGCTCTCTTAATAAATTGGAACTTTGAGCAATACTTTGCCTTGGACTCTGATTTAATTTGGATGTTATTTAGAACGCTGACATCTAGGAGAAAACAACTTTTGTGAACCCAGTGAAAGACTTTCCATCAGATTAAATTACAAATATACCTGCATATATTTTATCATTAATATCTAATATATTAATGTTTACAATGTTTACAATATTTATAACATTTATTATTGTTGTTTATATAAAATTGGGATTGTACATTTATAATATTCTAATGAATTGATGGGGGAGGAAGGGGGAGAATATATATATTTACAAACAGATTTACAAGTAGACTAGGAAGTCTAGGAAGTAATATATTTGAGATCTTTGTACAAAGTATTTAACCTTATAGCATTTTATATATAATATTTACTATCTACAATAATATGATATATTTTTATATGACTGTATATGTGTAAGTTGTAGTTAGACCAAAATTGGTATGGTTAATATTATTTAGAATTGTGTGAGTATAGAGTATAAGTGTACAATACAATACAATACAATACAATACAATACAACCCTGAGCGGTGAGATTTGAACCGATGAACTGCAGATAGCAGTCAGCTGAAGTGGCCTGCAGTACTGCACCCTAACCACGGCGCCATCTCGGCTCTATATATAATACTACATATATTAACTGCAACAAGAATAGTAAAACTGAGCAAACTAAAACAAATGGATATAATGAGAGATAAAGTCAAACTCAATAGGCTTAAACTAAATAAATGTTTGCATCCAGAACAGTATCCAATCCAAAGATTTTAAATAAATAAAATATGAAATTTGGGGTCTTTTCATACAAATTTGCAACTTCTTATTAATATCAGCATCTCTTTCAAGAGACTGGAAACTGAGCAGTGATAAAGGAAACTATGGGTCAGTGACCTTGACATTTGCTTCAAACATAATAGCTGAAATCATCATTATAGAGAAAAGAGCCAGTTTGGTCTAGTACAGTGTTTCTCAACCTTGGCAACTTGAAGATGTCCGGACTTCAACTCCCAGAATTCCCCAGCCAGCATTCGCTGGCTGGGGGATTCTGGGAGTTGAAGTCCAGACATCTTCAAGTTGCTAAGGTTGAGAAACACTGGTCTAGTAGTTAAGATTCCAGGCTAGAGATCAGGAGACTAAGAGTTCTAGTCCCGCCTTAGAGGCATGAAAGCCAATGACTGGATGACTTTCGGTCAGTCACTCTCTCAGCCCAATCCATCTCAAAGGAGTATTAAATGTTCACTGCCTTGAGTTACTTATAGCAATAGCAATAGCAGTTAGACTTATATACCGCTTCATAGGGCTTTCAGCCCTCTCTAAGCGGTTTACAGAGTCAGCATATCGCCCCCAACAACAATCCGGGTCCTCATTTTACCCACCTCGGAAGGATGGAAAGCTGAGTCAACCCTGAGCCGGTGAGATTTGAACTGCTGAACTGCAGATAGCAGTCAGCTGAAGTAGCCTGCAGTGCTGCATTTAGCCACTGCACCACCTCGACTCCTTATAAAAACAATAAAGGTGGAATTAAAAGCTTTTTTTAAAAAAGCAAATACTTAAGAGTTACATGGTTTCTGCAAGGTAAATCTTGCCTTAATTATCTTCTAGATTTTTTAGAGCGTCCATAACCAAGTAGATATGTGTGGCCCAATAAATGTTGTCTACTTGTATTTTGAAATAGATGTTGACCATGTCTATCAACTTGTAAGAGGGATCTTGGAGACCTAGTGGACAATCACTTAAATATGAGCCAATGGTGTGCAGCAGCAGTCAAAAAAGCCAGCGCAATCCTAGGCTGCACTAATAGAGGGATAGAATCAAGATCACATGAAGTTGTAGCACCGCTTTACAAAGCCTTAATAAGACCATACTTAGAATATTGCATCCAGTTCTGGTCACCACAATATAAAAAAGATGTTGAGACTCTGAAAAGAGTGCAGAGAAGAGCAACAAGAATGAATAGGGGGATGGAGACTAGAACATAGAAAGAACAGTGACAGGAATTGGGTATATCTAGTCCAATAAAAAGAAGGACTAAAGGAGACATGATAGCAGTGTCCCAACATTTGAGGGACTCCTACAAAGAAGAGGGAGCCAGACTATTTTCCAAAGCATCAAAAGGCAAGACAAGGAACAGGATGGAAACTAACCAAGGAGAGAAGCAATCTAGAATTCAGGAAAGAAATTGTAAGAATTAGAGCAATCAACCAATGGAATGGCTTGTCTTCGGAAGTTGTGGGTGCATCATTGGAGACTTTCAAAAAGAGACTCGACAACCATTTGTCTGAAATCATATAGGGCAGTGTTTCTCAACCTTGTCAACTTGAAGATGTCTGGACTTTAACTCCCAGAATTCTCCAGCCAGCGAATGCTGGCTGGAGAATTCTGGGAGTTGAAGTCCAGACATCTTCAAGTTGACAAGGTTGAGAAACACTGATATAGGGCTATGATGGCCTTTTTTTTCTTGATTATTCCAAACTATTCACGATATTGAAATGCAACACATTGTGAAGATCTACAAAAGGAGATCCAGGCTAGGTGAAAATTGTTCAAAATGGCAAGCAGAATTCAAAATAAAGTGTAAAGTTACGCATGTTGGCACCAAAAAAAAATAAAAATCAAATGTTCCTTCTTCATGAATGGGATCTAAGCCAGCAGTGACTGTCCACAAAAGGGTCCTGGGATGATAAGGGGAGAGCTCTATAAAATTTCAGCTCAGAATGCAGCTACTGTATAAAATTTTTTAAAAAGGCAGATTCCATGCTTGGAATCGCTTGGAAAGAAGCTGAAAAGAGAACTCCTGACACACAATAATGTGTCATGAAGAGTTTTTCTCCTTTCAGAAAAAAATTAATCTATATGTAATTTTTTAAAAAAACATAGCAATTAAACAGACTATAAACTGAAAGAAAAAGAAACTGAAAAGTTGGAGAGAAAGGAGAACACTGTATGGAAGGATCTGGATACAGTTTCACACCTTCTCTTTTTCTCTTCTCTTCCTAGCTCTTCTTAGGAAAAGCTACCGCTGGTTGTTCCTCCAAACTGCATATTGTTCTCTTAGCTACCCACAGGCTGGTATCACACAGCCTAATCTGATATCATTTTTAAGCTCTGGCTCAGTTTAGCTTTACTAAGCCCTTAATTGGGCTGATCCTCACTTTCTATCCTCTTTGGAGCTACCAAATGGGATTTCCCTTTCTTCCTTCTCCGTTCTTGCCAACAAACATATGTTGATAGGGGAAAACATGGGGCTGAGAATTGGATTGGGGTACGCGCACTCCTAGGATTTATTCTCTACCCCCTCCATCCATGGAGACCATCTGTCCTAGGTTGCAGGCCCCAGGAGATCTGCAGGCTTGGTTGCTATGGCAGCCATTCACAGGGTGATGATGCTCAGGCAGTTTAAGCTTCTACCCCTAATCTGGTCAAAGAGGGAGGGGGCCTAGAAGGACCACAGGTGCAACTGAAGCAGTGATTAGGAACTGAGAGTTAAACTTTCCCTCTCTCTTTTCCCTTGGGAAAAAACGTTGCAATTTATGCTCTCAACAAAGGAGAATATTTGTAGCTCAGGATTGAAATGAGGGGATCTTGATGCTCTCTGAGCTTGTTTTCTTGCAGCCGTCTCATTACCAATACTAGGTAACATCATCAGTGTTCGTAAGGAGTGCTGTTTGCTATCCGTTTATATTCTGCCTGCATGCCTGTCAGGGTTGGTGAAGGGTTGGGGGGTCATAGAGATTCTTTGGTTGGGCTGTTTACTGTTAGCGTCTTTGACAGTTTCTTGGTTGGGGTGTTGTTTACTTGATTGTTGGTCTGATGTTAACCTTGGCATTAATGTATGCTGATCTGGATGCTGATTACTGGTGGAATAGCAGTTAGCAATAGCAGTTAGACTTATATACCGCTTCATGGGGCTCTCAGCCCTCTCTAAGCAGTTTACAGAGTCAGCATATTGCCCCCACAGTCTGGGTCCTCATTTCACCCACCTCGGAAGGATGGAAGGATGAGTCAACCTTGAGCCAGTGAGATTAGAACCGCTGAACTGCAGATAACAGTCAGCTGAAGTGGCCTGCAGTACTGCACTCTACCCACTGCGCCACCTCGGCTCTAGATAGATAGATAGATAGATAGATAGATAGATAGATAGATAGATAGATAGATAGATAGATAGATAGATAGATAGATAGATAGATAGATAGATAGATAGCAATAGCAATAGCAATAGCAATAGCAATAGCAATAGCAATAGCAATAGCAATAGCAATAGCAATAGCAATAGCAATAGCAATAGCAATAGCAATAGCAATAGCAATAGCAATAGCAGTTAGACTTATATACCGCTTCCTAGGGCTTTCAGCCCTCTCTAAGCGGTTTACAGAGTCAGCATATTGCCCCCACAGTCTGGGTCCTCATTTCACCCACCTCGGAAGGATGGAAGGATGAGTCAACCTTGAGCCGGTGAGATTAGAACCGCTGAACTGCAGATAACAGTCAGCTGAAGTGGCCTGCAGTACTGCACCCTACCCACTGTGCCACCTCAGCTCTTAAGGTGCTTGCGTCATTTTGTTCCCTTTTGGCTGGTCGATGGTTTCTTTTGTGTAGTCTATAGATGTTGTTAATGTGTGTGTGTGTCATGGCTGAAGGTTGGCTTGCTCCACTCACTCACAGCCAGACAAGAAGCCATGGGGGGTGGGGGTGGGGAGGAAATGGGATGGAATGGATGGGAGGGAGGAATGGAACGGGAGCACACCAACTTGGAGCCAAGACATAGCAGTGTCCCAAGGTCACCTGCTGGGAAAGTCCTCTAGATAAAGATCCTGTTCCCAAAACAAACCGAATGTAACTGATTGGAGGAAATAGCAGTTAGACTTATATACCGCTTCATAGGGCTTTCAGCCCTCTCTAAGCAGTTTACAGAGTCAGCATATCGCCCCCAATAACAATCCGGGTCCTCATTTTACCCACCTCGGAAGGATGGAAGGCTGAGTCAACCCTGAGCCGGTGAGATTTGAACAGCCGAACTGCTGAACTGCAGTCAGCTGAAGTAGCCTGCAGTGCTGCATTTAACCACTGCGCCACCTCGGCTCAAATAAAGAGGCTATGGGAGGGCCAAGGAAAAGGGAAACTTTTAACTATGCTATTTGCGCACAAAAACATTAGAATTGAGCAGGTGCTCAGATCGCCGAAAATGAAGACCGAGAAGATGAAGGCAACAACGCATGGCAGTTAGAAAAACAGCTGAGAAATGCTCCATTCTGGGGGCTGAAGACCGGGTGGTCAGTGAGGGTGGTGAAGTTGTCAGATTCTGAGGAGTTCCTTCCCTCCCCAGCAGTCAACATGGTGTGAGGGAGCCGAGGGAAGGCTCGGCAAGCAGTCAAGTGGGAGGACCCCATCAAGTGGAAACTTCTGCTCATCATCCCAAGCCTGGGGAGAAACTTAGGCCAATTCTGGAGTCTGGGAAAAGCTCTGATGGATGTTCTGCATTGGACGCACAGATAGATCCAGGGCCGTCCAACATTTCCCAGCCACTGGAGAGGAATCTGCCTTTGGAGGTTGAGATAAATGAGGAGGAACAACAGCTGGGGGCCTGTTCCAGATGCATGAATGTGCAGAGCAGTTAGGAGAGGAGACAAGGAGCTGACTTGGAAAGCAAAACACACGTGGACGCTGAATGGCCCCTCCCTGGCTGGGGAATAAATAGAAGGAAAGAGGAGTGGTTGTCGTAGGAGACAACAGTTCGTATTTCTGAAGATTTTGCTCATGGTGTTTTGTGCCACAAAGACTGCTTTGCTAGAACTTAATTTGCAGCCTTTCGACTGGGAGCTCACGCCTCTTGAAATTATCACAAGGGACTGATAAGGTCTCTACTGTAGTTAACTCCTTGCAGGATTCTTGCCTGGGACTTTTTGGTGGGTGAATGCCATTAATTCACAAGAGGTAAATAAAGAGGGGGTTTTCGTGAGTCTGTTTCTTGCTTCTGCTAAGGCACAGGGATGGAGGTACGTGCAGGGGATGTTATCCAAGAGTTGAGGGCCATCACCACCCCTGCAGCAACTCTTGCTACTCCTACTCCTCCCTAGCCAGAGGTCCCAGCACCGGCAGCCCTACGCCAGGGATTTTTCCTGGTCTGCGAGATGCGCCAGCCACCCACTTTCATCGCTCGCTTCAATGGGCGACTGGGCCACCTAGCCCATATCTTGGCTCAGGCTTGGCACGACATGGAGGACTATGGGGTGATGTACTCAGACGGCATGACCTGGGTCCATGCTGTCACCACCAACCTGGAGGGGATTATCTTGGAATGGCTGGTGTTTGGATTTGGATTTGGATTTATTATTCATTTATAGGCCGCCCTTTTCCCTGAGGGGACTCAGGGCGGCTTACAATCAAAAAAAGGAAGGGGGGTGTAGGACAATACAAAAAGAAATGTGCACAAAAGTAAGTTAGACAGTAAAACTCAACATTCACTCAGCATTCGGGAGGGGCAAAAATAAGATTATCCCCAGGCCTGACGGGCTAGCCAGTTCTTGAGGGCTGTGCGGAAGGCCTGGACGGTGGTGAGGGTGCGGATCTCCATGGGGAGATTGTTCCATAGTGTCGGAGCCGCAACAGAGAAGGCTCTCCTCCGGGTAGTCGCCAGTCGGCACTGACTGGCGGATGGAATACGGAGGAGGCCAACTCTATGCGATCTGATGGGACGCAGGGAGGTAATTGGAAGAAGGCGGTCTCTCAAATAGCCAGATCCACTACCATGGAGCGCTTTATAGGTGGTGAGTAGGGCCTTGAAGCGTACCCGGAGATCGACAGGTAGCCAGTGCAGCTCACGGAGGATCGGTGTTATGTGGGCGAACCGTGGTGCGCCCACGATCACTCGCGCGGCCGCATTCTGGACTAGCTGAAGTCTCCGGATGCTCTTCAAGGGCAGCCCCATGTAGTGTTGCTGCATAATGAGAACGCTCCAGAGCTGATCGGCCTCGACACCTTCATGCGCGTCTTATGACAGCACTTCGAGTATCCCCTGGAAGCCCACCATGCAGAGACCCTCATTCATACCTTGAAGCAGAGGAAGCAGCCAGTGACAAAGTATATCCAAGACTTCCATCAACTTGCCAGTCACCTGCTTTCTACGCAGCCTTCCACTTGCCCGCCTTCACAACGGGGCGGGCCACGGGGACTCCGGGAAGGCTGCGTAGAAGGCAGGAAAGCATGGCAGGGCTGCGGAGAATGGGGCAGGGGCAGCTAGCTAAGCAGGCTTACCTGGCAGACAGATCAGGGGCACAGCGCTTCAGGCAGGCAAGCTGCAGAGCAGAGCAGGGGATCGGTTCGTGGGCGTGGCCAGGCTGCCATTACTACCGGTTTGGAAAGGTACGCCAGATTTTTACTACCTATTCAGGCAAACCCGACTGAGGTCGGAACCCACCTCTGCTCCTGCTCAAGGAGCTGAACTAGAAGACCCCCCCAAGGTCCTTTCCACTCAGTCTATTCTATAGCAGTGTTTCCCAACCTTGGCAACTTGAAGATGTCTGGACTTCAACTCCCAGAATTCCCCAGCCAGCGAATGCTGGCTGGGGAATTCTGGGAGTTGAAGTCCAGACATCTTCAAGTTGCCAAGGTTGAGAAACACTGTTCTATAGTATTTACTATATAGTATGTACATTTTTCCCTTCCTTTCTCTCTCCCTTTATATTTTGGCTTTCTCCAGCTTTATTTTTTCAATTATGTGGGCAGTTCCCCTGTCATTATAGCCTTTTAAACAGCAGTTTGATTTTTGATGCTTGAATGCATATTACATATTAATATAAACATACATGAATGTAAACTGCCATTCCCTTTTAGGCAACCATTGTTACATGAAACACAGAAACGAAGTAAGAAATATTAATCCAAAGAAAGTAAAAGCCCGAGAAAATAAATACAATAACTCTAGCTTATACCAATACTATTCATTCTACTTATTCATGCATTTTTATGTTTGCAAATGATTCTTTCTTCCACCAGGGCCAAATATTGTTTCATAGTTTTCCTTTTCTTCCTTAAGCATCTGTTTTTTTTTTCTTGTACAAGAACTCTTTATTTTCCATTTTCATAACGTATAATCACATGTATACTATTACATAGCCAATATCCTATTGTATTAAGTAATAATTACATCAGTTCCTCTTGTCATCAACGCCCAGAAAGATAAAAACCCATTATTAGCTCTTCTGCTCTCCATACACCTCTTTCTTCTACCTCTCTCCTACCTCCTTTCTTCCCTCCATCATCCTTTCCTACTCTACTTCCCCTTCCTTTCTCCTTCTCCTCTCTCTACATTCCACTCCTCCTTATCCTCCTCATCTTCCCCCCTTACCCTCTCTCCTATCCCTCTCTTCCTATCTTTCTTCTCTCCTCTGCTTCCCACTCTTCCTCTCATTCACTTGGTGTATTTCAGCTTCTGAGCAAACCCCATTCTATGTTGATGGTATTTATACTTCCATATCAACATACTTAACATATCTTAGTTTTAAAGAAAAAATAAGAGAAGACGGTATACATGTGCAATCATATTACTTTAAAATCTAACACCCCTCGTCAAGCCTAATATACTTCCCTCCCTCCCCCCCAACCCCCCCAACCCCCTTCAACCTTCCCTCCCCTGACTTCCCAGAACCCATACACGGTATAAATCTTTAACAAAAACAGTCTAAAATATATTTGAAAAAAGAATAGAAAATAGATAATATTGCAACAGAAAAGCATCTGTTTTCAAGTATCAACTCCAGACTTTCTCAGCCTTCCGCTTTCTCACAATCCATGTTGTCCTCCTCATATATTTGGGATTTGGTTCAGTTCTTAACCATTCTTTCTATGTATTCAACTTAATTCTTCATCTTTACTGGCCTTTGTTTCAAATACCATATTCAAGCTCATTCAATCAACATTCATTAAGCACTTTGTGGGTTCCTCCTTTTCGTATTTAACCATACAGATTTTGAAAGTACCCCATTATCACTATAAACAACTTAATATATTTCTTAGCTGGAAGCTGCATAGGCAGAATCCATTTTGATAAGGGAGGGGTGGGGGAATGTTTTGCAATGTTATCCAGGACATTTTTGAGACTCTGTAACTTATGCAAATGGACAGAGTTCTTTTGATCTTAAGTCTGCCACTTGTGGACTTAATTCCTGCACATGAGGTTGATGAAAGAAGACAAGAGTTAAATCCAAGTGTTTGTCAATGCTTCTTTGATGAAGAAAATATTCCAGTGCACCAGGGGTGGGTTTCAAATTTTTTACTTCCGGTTCTGTGGGTGTGGCTTGTTGGTCATGTGACTGGGTGGTCATGGCCCCATGGTCATGTGACTGGGTGGTCATGTGACTGGGTGGGCATGGCCAACTTGACGTCACTCACCAGGAGATGTCATGGATTAGGTAAAATGTGGTGAAGCTCATTTAACAACGTTTTTGCTTAGCAACCGAGACTTTGGGCTTAATTGTAATTATAAGTCAAGGACTATTTCTGCCTTCCTCTGCATGGCAGCCTTGTCCTAGTAAACTCCTTCTCCTTTCTGGCAATTTTCCTCTCTGTTAGGGGCACCAAAATAATGTAGACAATGTAAGGTTTCTTGCTGCAGCAGGGGATTGGACTAGATGACTAGACTAGTAGCCTTCCAACTCTAAATTGCTGTGCGCTCTCTCTCTCTCTCTCTCTCTCTCTCTCTCTCTCTCTCTCTCTCTCTCTCTCTCACACACACACACACACACACACACACACACTCACACACACATACCAAATAAAATATTACTCATAAGAAAAGGCTCCCAGAAAAATAAGGAAAAATCAAGCTGCTAACAAAGAAACCTATCTAAGACTCATTCCACATTCCTGCCAGATAATAAGCAGGGAATCATCCAAACCCTTTTAGAAACACAAAGCCCATATTGCACAAATCCCAAAACTTCAAAAACATAGAGCCATATAAGAATCCTTCCTTTTATCCAGTTTGTTGTTCAGCTGACCCAGAAACAAACTGCTGAATGCCATTTTGCAAACCTCCTCCTGAGCAGCTTTTCAATTTAAATCAGGGCTCTCCAAAGTTTGCAGCATTAAGACTTGTGGACTTCAACTCCCAGAATTCCACAGCCAGCCATGCTCAGTTTGTAGACTCTGATTGTTTTTCTCCTTTGCCGAATCTCCCGGCTGAAAAGTAAGTTTCCTTCTAACACCTCCCACTTTCTTTCTCTTTCTCTTTCTCTTTCTCTTTCTCTTTCTCTTTCTCTTTCTCTTTCTCTTTCTCTTTCTCTTTCTCTTTCTCTTTCTCTTTCTCTTTCTCTTTCTCTTTCTCTTTCTTTCTTCCTTCCCTTCCTCCCTCCCCCTCTCTTTTACTTTTTAAAGCCTTTTTTCCCTACCCATTCAGGCTTTAAAAAGTTAGGCTAGTGCGAATGCTGATTACCTGTGTGTAGGCAGGAGCCAGGAGGAGGCAGTTCTGTGGATCCACATGGCGACGGTGAGGCAGGGCAAGCGTCGGAGTGGGCAGGGCCAACCAGTGCAATAAAAATTGCTCTGTGCATGCGCAGAGGCAAAACCCAAGAATCAATTTGGGGGCATCGCCAGGCTACCATTACTACTGCTTCAGAAAGGCATCCCAGATTTCTACTAATTATTCATCCAGACCGGATCAAACCGGTAGGAACCCACCTCTGCAATGCACTCTGATTCCAGTGCTTTTTTGTCTCAAGAAGCCAAGTTGGACCAATGGAAAAGAAGGACTCCTGTCCTATTTCACCCATATATTTTGGGCGAAGGTGGTTGAGAAAGGGGCAGGGCTACAGCTATAACGATGTGTGGGGGATACAGATTATATGGACTCATGGCAGTGCATGAATGGGATTAAAAAATAAAACAATGGGTTATTCTTGTAGGAAATGTGTCATGGGATTTGGTCCTACATGTTTACACAAGGCACAGGTACAGTCTTCGTATACCTGTTCAATAAATCACAAAGCCACCCGAGAAGCAAAGCACAATTTGAATCTTATTATTTCTCCAATTATAACATCTACACTCCAGAGGTGGGTTCCTACCAGTTCACACCTATTTGGTAGAACCGATTCGTCAAATCTACCGAACCGGTTAGAAGAGGTTCCACCAGTGGACCCGGAAAGCAGGCCACACCTACAGAAGGGGTTCCAAAAATTTTTGAAACCCACCACTGGTCCTTGGATATGATTATTCTACACTATCATGCTCCTATTTATAAAACTCAGTGCCTCTGTGAAAGGTAAGGATGACTACTGCGTTTGTGGTGCAATCGGAACATTGCGTGTGTTGAAGTTGTTTTAACGCAAACCAAAGATGCCTTTTAAAAAACAAGTTTGCATCCTATTCTTATGCAGGCCAGTGCTGTGTGAGAGGTAATTTAAGGTGGTTCTGACAAGTGTCATCGGCATCTTCATATCCGGTCACATGGGCGGCAAGCCACTCCCACAAAGGAGGCCACACCCACAGAGTAGGTTCAAACAATTTTTGAAACCCACCACTGCTACACTCCTAACCTTACAATTTTTCAATAGGATTTTTGTTTTGTTTTTCTTGGGCACTTAACACTCATTGTATCTGAATACTACTCTCCATTATCATTCCCATACAAATCTCTAAAATATTATTTGCTTCCTTTCACTGCAGTTTGTAAGATTAGATTTATTAAAAAAAAAATCCTTTCTACATTTTCTGTTTTTGTAAATCTTGCTGTCACTGATAACAGTTTTTAAAACTATATTATGGAGGGTCAGCCTCTGCGTTGCTTGCTTGCTATCGGCTGCCATAGAAACGGAGGGGAGGGGGCTTGAGATATTTGGGATGGGGAATTTCTGGTGCTGGAGGAGTTATGAAGAAGGGAGTTTTGTTCTCACCATCTTCTGTGAATGCTGATGGCCTGGGTTTGGACTTGGTCAAGGTCAACCATCTCTGCATACCAACTGGATGAGGCTTTTTGAAGATGCACCCCACATGGCACCTTAGGGAGTTGCAGATTGGTCATTGGGTTGGGGTGATTAGGGGGAGGGTGCTGGGCAAACATTTGATACGTACATGTTTGTGCCTTTTTGGCTCAGATCTTGGTTTCCTTTCGCTGCTTTCTTTTCATAACCAGTAAAAGTATCCTTATCTCTACAAAAATGGAGTTTTCTTTCTTGGTTATTGAAGGAGGCACGCCTGAAATGGAGTGTTTTCCTTTAAGCTCTGTTTTTTTTAAAAAAATAAGCATTTTCTTATATGCATTTTTCTCATACTTACAGAAAATCATATTTTAGTTTCCTGCAGTTCTACTTTTGCTTTCTTTCATTCCTCCCCTTTTCCTACATGCCTTTTGGCAAAAGCAACTTTTGCCAAAAGCACCAAAAACTGGTTCAATGACCGTGGGATTACTGTGCTTGATTGGCCTCTCCATTCTTCCTCCATACTCTGGGTCCTTGGTTTCCAAATGAGATGCAAAAGTTGCTCTCATCAGAAAAGAGGACTTTGGACCACTGAGCAACAAGATGTTGGGCCACTGTGCTTCATTAAGTCCAGGGTCAACGCAGCCGTCTACTAGGAGATTTTGGAGCACTTCATGCTTCCTTCTGCAGACGACCTTTATGGGGATGCTGACTTCATTTTCCAGCTGCCCACACTGCCAAAAGCACCAAAACCTGGTTCAATCACTGTGGGATTACTGTGCTTGATTGGCCAGCAAACTCTGACCTGAACCCCATAGAGAATCTATGGGGCATTGCCAAGAGAAAGATGAGAGACCTGAGACCGAACAATACAGAAGAGCTGAAGGCCGCTATTGAAGCATCCTGGTCTTCCGTAACACCTCAGCAGTGCCACAGGCTGATAGCTTCCATGCCATCCCGCATTGAGGCAGTAATTTCTGCAAAAGGGGCCCAAACCAAGTACTGAGTACATATGCACGCTTATACTTTTCAGAGGTCCGATATTGTTCTATGTACAATCCTTGTTTCATTGATTGCATGTAATATTCTAATTTTCTGACATGGTGGATTTGGGGTTTTCATGAGCTGTACGCCATAATCATCACAATTATGACAAATCACGGCTTGAACTATCTTGCTTTGCATGTAATGAGTCTTATCTCATATATTAGTTTCACCTTTTAAGTTGCATTATTGAAATAAATGAACTTTTGCACGATATTCTAATTTTTCGAGTTTTACCTGTAGATGTGTGGGATAAACACTAAAAAAATCAGTCCATATTTATCATGCCACATATTAAACATTTTTATGAGGGGGAAAGAACAAAGAAATGTACTCAATTAAGAGACAATCAATTGCATGGGTTTCGAGACTTATTATTATCAAGACATGATATAATCTTTTGAGACTTTCTCTTTGGAATATCCAGAACTTCCTGATTAGTTTCAATAGCTTCAAATCGAAAGGTATTGAAAGTATTGTATCGAAAAACTAGGGAAATACTTAGAGAAGTGACTGAATTTAACTGTGAATTCAGTATGAAGGTTTTGGTCATTATTTATAAAGTATTGATGAAATATGATTCAGATATTTAACAAATTAAAGTCAGTATGATTAAATAAAGAATTCAGATATAATAATTTATATGCAACAATGGGAATTTAAAGGGATTACAAGCCATGCCAAATGTTATACTTTTAGAGAAAACAGGTATAAGACGTTTTATTGCTAATACATTACTCCTGTACTGTAATGACTATTAAAATGGACAATTTGTTCTCTAAAAAAAGGCTGGAAATATAAATTTCAGGTTGGGTCTTTCTTCCAAATTTGGTGCAATGCTGCAAACTCAACAATTTTGGAAAATTCTTTCTAATAGAATGAAATACTGTAAATCTAAAAGCTGACTTTCCCTTCCTATCTGCTATTTCAAAATGAAATGTTTCTCAGCTCTATATTCCCACCAAATACACTGAGCTGCTTTACAAGGATATTCTATGCTTCCTATTGAAACGTATGCTCCGTTCCTTCTGCAGAAGAATCTATGCTAATTAAACTCTGGGAGACTGCCTCAATGTCCAAAATTAGCTCACATTTTGAAAGTAAATCTGACCCAGAATTTAATTCAACGAAGAAACCACTTTTAGATTACAACTCTAGATACGGGCTTCTCTTTATAAAGTCTTTAAAGAATCACATAGAGATGACTACGATTCTTAATCTCATTTTACGATTTACATTGTGTTGACTATATTGCTTTTGATACTCATATATGTCTTGGATTTTAGAAATACTTTAAAACAATACATTCAATTACTTAAACTACATTAATGATATTAAATTATATTATGAAATTCTGGACTATATTAAGGAAATACTGGAATTTTTAATTAATTACATGATGCTTGAAAATAAACGTTAGATTATAATATTGTGAATTACATTATACAATTATTCCTTGAGTTACCACAGTTCACTCAGTGACCATTCAAATTTACAACAATAAATTTTTTGAAACCCACCACTGGCAAGGACCTTGTAACTTGACAGCTTTAAGACTTGCATGCTTCAATGCCAGAGTTCCTGAGCCAACGTGACTGGAGGAGGAATTCTGGGAGTTGAAGTCCACAAGTCTTAAAGCTGTCAGGTTTGAAGACCCCTAGTTTTTCTTTTCTAAAGGGTTAGGGGTGCAAGGATCTTGTAACTCGATAGCTTTAAGACTTGCATGCTTCAATGCCAGAGTTCCTGAGCCAACGTGACTGGAGGAGGAATTCTGGGAGTTGAAGTCCACAAGTCTTAAAGCTGTCAGGTTTGAAGATCCTAGTTTTTTTTCCTAAAGGATTAGCGGTGCAAGGACCTTGTAACTTGACAGCTTTAAGACTTGCATGCTTCAATGCCAGAGTTCCTGAGCCAACGTGACTGGAGGAGGAATTCTGGGAGTTGAAGTCCACAAGTCTTAAAGCTATCAGGTTTGAAGATCCTAGTTTTTTTTCCTAAAGGATTAGCGGTGCAAGGACCTTGTAACTCGATAGCTTTAAGACTTGCATGCTTCAATGCCAGAGTTCCTGAGCCAACGTGACTGGAGGAGGAATTCTGGGAGTTGAAGTCCACAAGTCTTAAAGCTGTCAGGTTTGAAGACCCCTAGTTTTTCTTTTCTAAAGGGTTAGGGGTGCAAGGATCTTGTAACTTGACAGCTTTAAGACTTGCGTGCTTCAATGCCAGAGTTTCTGAATAGCTACTTGGACCGACCTAAGTACTAATTCATAATTTCATATCCGGTCACATGGGCGGCAAGCCACTCCCATCCGGTCACATGGGTGGCAAGCCACTCCCACAAAGGAGGCCACACCCACAGAGTAGGTTCCAACAATTTTTGAAACCCACCACTGAGTGGTGGGATTCAAATAACTTAACAACCAGTTCTCTGCCCTAATGATTTCTTCCAACAACCAGTTCACCAAACTGCTCAGAAAGTTTACAACCGGTTCTCCCGAAGAGGTGCGAACTGGCTGAATCCCACCACTGGTTGATAATATGTTGTGAATTAAGTACAAAAAGCCAATACCATAAGCCCCCCCTCTTCAGATCAATTACACTTCAGTTGGGGAACATGGTCAACAGGTGTATTATTGAGAGGCCCTTTAGGCATTTCACTAATTTAATTTCTCATCACATTCTAGCATGATGAATGAACGGACCCCAGAAGATTATACTGTTAAACAGAAGGGGTGTCCACATGCACATAGGTTCTCTCTTGGTTCTCATTGAGTTTTTTGTTAAAGTGAGATCTAAACTGAGGACTTCCTAGTTCACTCATTTAGCCACAACATGACACTGTCATCATCAGAATCTGAAATTGGAGCTGCAGTACTGGAAATCCAGTGCCAATTTCTGAAAGACGAAAGAGAAGAGACCCACAAGATCTTTCCAACTGTGTATGAGAATCCTTTTATCTATGAGACAGCAGTTGGATTACCAGAAGGATTCCCCTTGGAAGTGGAAGCCTCCAAACATCCTGTTCCAATAATAAATAATAAATGATAATATTGAAAAGAAGACCCGACCAGAAATGAAGCCCTTGCATTAATTTTCAGGAAGCTTGTAATATAAGTCCAACCCCCAAAATAAGCCCCAGTTAAGATCATCAGCCAGACAGATGCATTTAGTACCGTATTTTCCCCAAAATAAGACCTAACTGGAAAATAAGCCCCAATGCGTCTTTTGGAGCAAAAATTAATATAAGACCTAGTCTTATTTTGGGGAAAACATGGTAGAATAATAATAATGATATGAATAAATTATAAAATGAACATTTGGAGTGCCCCTTGAACACCATCATTGACAAATTCATCACCAGCCAATTGCAAAAGGCGGCTTTACTCAGAACAGCTTACATCCTTAGGTAGACAAAAGTGCCAAACCCAGTCTGAACATCTGGATGAATGTGTGATGAACTAAATGAATAATAAATAATACAAGTACACAAAGCTAATACCATAACACCCCCCCCCCCTCTTCAGATCAATAACACTTCATCTGGGGAATGTGGTCAACAGGTATATTATTGAGATAATACAGTAAGTAAGACTAACATGGTTGAAGGACTGGATGGAGTTAAAAAATAAAATAATCTTGACTTTAGACGGCCATGATCTGCAAGTAGGTTGGCATACATTCCTATGGGATGGTAAAAACAAAACACACAAATACTTTCAAAAACATCTAATTAGAAACGCGCTATTGCAAAACTGGCTCAAAATTTTAAAAAACCACTATGTGAAAATCCCGAATTGGCTATCCCCGATAGAAAGGACGAGACACCCAAATTTTACAGATATGAATAAAGTGACTTAATACAGAGACTTAATGGACAGGAAAATTTAAAAACAATCGAAGAATTGGCAGAACAAAACATGAAAGTCGACTGGCTAACCTACTTGCGTATCAAAGCTAAACACAATAACGATACTAAATTATACGGCATCCAAACGGAACCACACAAATTAGACAAAATAATCCAAAGCTCAGAAAGAAAGATGATAGGGGGGATGTATAAATTTCTTCTTAAGTATAAAATGGAAGAAGAAATTGTGAAGGAACAAATGGTAAAATGGGCACAGAACTTTGGCTACAATATTGAATTAGATAAATGGGAAAAATTTGGGGGGGGGGGACAAATTTAAAAATGACAGCATTGGTTGCATACAAGGAAAACCAGTACAGGATGTTTTACAGATGGCACCTGGCACCAGCAAGGTTAGCAAAAAATCTCAGCAAATATTTCACCAAAATGTTGGAAATGTGAATTTGCTCACAAAACATATTATCACATATGGTGGACTTGTGAGGAAGCCAGAAAGTGTTGAAAAAAAAGATTAAAAATTGGTAGAATCAATAACAGGAGTCAAAATTGATTGAAAACCAGAAGTATTTTTATTAGGAATAATGACAACGAAATATAAAAAAGAAATCCAGCATTTAATTCTACACATAATTACGGCGGCGTGGATTGCCTTCGCTCAGAAATGGAAAAATAAGTTGATACCAAGCGAGGATGAAATAATAAGAAAGGTCATGGCCGAAATGGACAAATTAACAAAAGAAATCCAGGGAAAAGAAGAAACAGAATGTTATCAGATATGGGGAAAATGGTCTAGGTGGATGGAGGAAAGAAACAAGGATCAATGAAAGAAGCCAATAAAGCCCAAAAGTAGAAGTTAAGGAGAATTAATGTATATACTGTATATATGCACCAGTGGTGGGTTGCAGGCGGTACACCCCGGTACGGGTGTACTGGTGCCTACCGGGAGCACCGGGAACTGTTCTGGTACGGTGCTCCGGAGGACCTACCCACTCGCCTTACCTGTATTTGAGCTGTTCGGCGCTTCTTAGAGCCGAGGTGGTGCAGTGGTTAGAGTGCAGTACTGCAGCCACTTCAGCTGACTGCTAGTTCTGCAGTTCAGCGGTTCTAATCTCACCGGCTCAAGGTTGACTCAGCCTTCAATCCTTCCGAGGTGGGTGAAATGAGGACCCGGATTGTTGTTGGGGGAAATATGCTGACTCTGTAAACCGCTTAGAGAGGCCTGAAAGCCCTATGAAGCGGTATATAAGTCCAACTGCTATTGCTATTGCTATTCCGCGCATGGAGCATACGGCACCTGCGTAATGCTCCGCCTAGCAGCTGGAGCATCGTGGAGGAATTGCGGAGGTAAGGACACATGTGCGCATGTACATGTCGGGGATGCTGAACCCCGTTGCATTATACCGGTTGCAATGGGATCTGGAACCCACCACTGATATGCACTCAAGAGAGTTTAAACTTATTAGAGGTAATCACCCAATAACATATCAGATAGCTGAGTAAAATAAGAGGGTTAAAAATGGTTAAACTCAAATGAAATTTATTCGAAGGGGAAATAACATAAGGAGAATTGTACCGATTTGAAACTGCTATTAGAAGGAGCATGAAGTTCCAATGTACTGCGTAAATGTAGTTTACGTCTGAGTTATCTCTGTGTGTATTTTGTATGTTTGTAAATAAAAAAATTTAAAATAATAATACAATAATAATAAATGATAAAAGAAAAAAAAAAGGGATGAGATGGAACTTCCACAGAATGAGGTGACAATGGTGAGGTGAGGGTTTTTATGCTAAGCAAGTGTTGGGGAAGAGCCATAACTGTCTTCTACTTTGGCAAAAATAGTCACTTTATCCACCCTTGTTTCTGGATCACAAGAATTTGTGCTTCATCCAGCTTGTTCACTGTGTATATCAGCCTCTGCCATCCTCAGAGGCTCTACAAAGCCAAGGTCACATGCCTGGAAGGGGGAGAGTGCAGAGGCTTAAGCACTGCATTCTCTCTTCCTCCTGCTGTGTCATGCACAGACAGATGTACCCAGCCACTTGCTAAATGTGACTCTGGCATGTGCCCTACTTATTCAGTCACTGAAAAAAAGAAAGGAAAAGAGCAAGATTTATCATATTTCATCTTTACCAGCCTGGATTTGAAGTTATTGGTAACATTCTCCATTGGTTATGGCAGTAGAACCCGTCTTCTGTCATTTTTTTTTCCTAGAAAATTTTTTATTTTCCATTTTCATAGCATATAATCACATGTGTACTATTACATAGTCAATATCATGCTGTGTTATTAAGTAATTACATCAATTCATCTTGCCATCAACTACCAAAGAAAAGAAAGAAAAACCAGTTATTGGCTCTTCTGCTCTCCATACACCATATTTATACCTTATCCGACACTTTCTTCCCCCTCTCTCCTCCCCCTTTCTACATCCTTTCTTCCCTCCATCATTTTCTACTCCCCCTTTCTTTCTCCTTCTCCTCTCTCCCCTTACCACTCCTCCTTATACACCTCATCTTCCCCCTTCACCCTCTCTCCTATCCCTCTCTTCCTATCTTTCTTCTCTCCTCTGCTTCCCACTCTCCTACATCCTGTCTTCCCTCCATCATTTTCTACTCTACTTCCCCTTCCTTTCTCCTTCTCCTCTGTCCCCTTACCACTCCTCATCTTCCCCCTTCACCCTCTCTCCTGTCCCTCTCTTCCTATCTTTCTTCTCCCTTCTGCTTCCCACTCTTCCTCTCATTGGTGTATTTCTGTTTCCATACTACTCTACTTCCCCTTCCTTTCTCCTTCTCCTCTCTCCCCTTACCACTCCTCCTTATCCTCCTCATCTTCCCCCCTCACCCTCTCTTCCTATCTTTCTTCTCTCCTCTGCTTCCCACTCTTCCTCTCATTCACTTGGTGTATTTCAGCTTCTGAGCAAACTCCCTTTTGTGTTGATGGTATTTATAATTCCATGTCAATATACATAAAAAAGAAGAAATAGCAGTATGCATGTACAATCATAACACCTTAAAATCCAACACCCCTCCTCCAACTTAGTAAACTCCGCTCGCTCCCCCCGTCCCCCACAACCCCCACAACCTGCCCCCCCGCCGACTTCCCAGAACCAATATAAGGTATAAATCTTTAACAAAAACAGTTCAAAATATACGTAAAGAAAAATTAGAAAATTAATAACGTCTTTGAATTGAGCTTAGCTCCTCCTTGCTAGGCTAACTATAAACCATTTGTATCATTTCTAATCTTAATCGTAAGATGTCTTCTGTCATTTTAGAACGGGAAGAAATCCAGTTCCAAGCATATCCTCCCCCACTCCATACCAGCAACGGTTGGCCAGCATTCTCCTTCCAGGAAAGCAGAAAAGATGCCCTGTTGTCATATAACTCCACAGCCCCAAGCATCAATATTCCCTGCCTTGCCTATCCTTTTGCAAATCTCCAAAAACCTTGAACGTGATTTCACCTCTGGAGCAGAAATGAGAATATAATAAATAACAAATATAATATTTATCAACATATAACAACATGTACGAAACTACAGAGTGCCAGCCATCCCTCTCCCGTTACCGTCATTTCCTTCCCTCCCCCCCCCCCACGGAGACAAGCACGGCACGCTAAACAATGCCCGCCTAGCCAACCCTTCAGGACAATGAAGCATTGACTGCCCGGGCGACAGCAGACCCAAGGACTGCCAGCCACCGAAGGTTGCTATTCTTACATGCATCCGACACGCCCACACCAACAATGACACACACAGCTTCCTCCTCTTCAGAAGGGGCAACTGCAGAGGGGGCGGGAGGAGGAGGAGGAGGAGCAGGAGAAAGAAATGATTCTGGAGGACTGTGCCATAAGGCTAGACCAGTGTTTCTCAACCTTAGCAACTTGAAGATGTCCGGACTTCAACTCCCAGAATTCCCCAGCCAACGTTCGCTGGGAGTTGAAGTCCGGACATCTTCAAGTTGCCAAGGTTGAGAAACACTGTCCTAGCCACTGTCTTTCCACTGAAGAGGATGAAGGTATCTGAGTCTTTAAATCAGTGTTTCTCAACCTTGGCAACTTGAAGATGTCCGGACTTCAATTCCCAGAATTCTCCAGCCAGCGAATGCTGGCTGGGGAATTCTGGGAGTTGAAGTCCGGACATCTTCAAGTTGCCAAGGTTGAGAAACACTGGGCTAGACTGAGAAGGAATGCAAGGTTTGCTTTCTTATTGTGTTTACGTATTATATATTTATTGGCTCTAATTTCTGTAGCCACCCTACTGACCATGCGACTCAGGTATACATACATGATCAATAACAATGAATCAGTAAAAACTGCGTAATAAAACAAAATAGAAATAGCACTTAAGTCTTATGCTCCATAGTGCTTTACAGCACTCTCTGGATGGTTTACAATGTCAGTATATTGCCGCCAACAATCTGGCTCCCCATTTTGCTGATCTCGGAAGGATGGAAGGCTGAGTCAATACTGAGCTCCATCGGGATTGAACTCAAGGTCGTGGGCAGAATTTGCCTGAAATACTGCACTGTGCCACCAGGGAAAACATATTAAACAGGAAATAAATAGAAAAACATAATAAACAAGCACTTGAGTCCTGGGAGGAAATTTGCCCAACAGACCAGAGGTGGGTTCCTACCAGTTCGCACCTATTCGGTAGAACCGGTTTGTCAAATCTACCGAACCGGTTAGAAGAGGCTCCACCAGTGGACCCGGAAAGCAGACCACACCTACAGAAGAGGCTCCAAAATTTTTTGAAACCCACCACTGGTCCTTGGATATGATTATTCTACACTATCATGCTCATATTTATAAAACCCAGTGCCTCTGTGAAAGGTAAGGATGACTGCTGCGTTTGTGGTGCAATCTGAACATTGCGTGTGTTGAAGTTGTTTTAACGCAAACCAAAGATGCCTTTTAAAAAACAAGTTTACATCCTATTCTTATGCATGCCAGTGCTGTGTGTTAGGCGATTTAAGGTGGTTCTGACAAGTGTCGTCGGCATCTTCATATCTGGTCACATGGGCTGCAAGCCACTCCCATCCGGTCACATGGGCGGCAAGACACTCCCACAAAGGAGGCCACACCCACAGAGTTGGTTCGAACAATTTTTGAAACCCACCACTGTCCCAAACCCAATGCCCAAGGGGACGGGGGAGGCGGAATGAGTCTCAAAATGCCTTTTAAGAGACATGCATGAGTTGGGCTACCTGAATCTCAGATGGATGCTGTCACGGACAGAGGTCAAAGAGCAATAGGAACAGGAAGCAGCTCCTGAATCCTGCCCAACTGACAGGATGCCAGAACCCAAATGCCAATGATGCCAGATCTTGCTGGTCAGACAGAAGGCATAGGAGACAGACTCCCAAGTCTCCAACCCCTGCATCATTCATAGATAAAAATCACCACCCTGAATTGTACTTAAAAGTACAATGGTCAGTAGCGCTGCTGCCAGGGTAGAGATGTTACTTGGGTATATAATGTGCAGGCACAAACAGCTGTGCTGCTTTCCAAAATTAACCATTTTATAATGCAGCATAAAGCACATTCATAATAATCTGTGATTCCTCAAGCATAATATAGCTACAATAAATAATAGTGTCATACCTAAGACTCCTAAGGAAAACCAAACTCTGGGATATCCAGATGGTACAACCTTCAAAGTGATTTAAATGTTTTGATAATGCCATTTTGCCCTATACCACACCCCCTATTTCACTAATCTCTTATTCCCAGTTAAATAAACAAACAGATATTTTGCAGAGCACCAAGCATTCTAAAGCACTTCTAGCTTCCCAGTGGTCTTCAAAGGCAGATCCACGTAGAGCGCATTGCAGTAATCCAAATAAGAAGTGGTAAAAGCATGAGGGACCATGAGCTTCCTGGCTCAGGAAAGTGTACATTTGGAGTACCAAATGGATATATGCAAAGCCCCTCGTCATGCTGGCACCTGGTTCTTGAGCAGGAGCCATGAGTCTAGGAGGATTCCCAAATGCTGCATTCAACTCAGTCTGAGCCACCCCACCCAGAGATGAAGTATCCTCTGGCCTGAATGGGAAGGGTAGGGACAAAAACCCAGAGCCATTCCATCTTGCCACAGTTTACGTTGGTTGGTTCCTCCCCATCCATACCTTACAGCCAACACTCGCCCAACTAGGTAGGTGGAGATGTATTATTGGGTATCATCAATATACTGTGCTAGTGATACCACACCCCATAGCTACAGATGACCTTCCCCAGCGATTTCATATAGATGTTGAAAAGGAAAAGCGAAAGGTTTGAGTTACTGGGGCGTTCCACATGGCAGGAACTTCAAGCTCAATTTCTCCCCTTCCACCAACCCCAACTGGAACCAGCCACGGAGGAAAGAGGAGAACCATCCTAACACAGTGCCTCCCATTCCCAACCCCTCAAGCTGGTCCAGAAAGATACCATCTTTGATGGTGCAGAGAAGAGAAGCACAGATGTGATGATAAAAGGTTTGGAAGCTAAGTCCTACGATGAATGGTTAAGGGAACCAGGTATTGGATTGGATTGGATTTATTAAATTTATAGGCCGTCCAATCCCGAAGGACTCCGGGCGGCTTACAGAAAATAAATTTTAAGAGAAGGGTTAAAAACAAACAGAAGAAAGTGGATTAAAAGAAACACATCATGCACCCAGTCTAATCGGGGCTGGACCTCGGTCGAGAGGACAACAGCCCCAGGCCTGCCGGAATAGCCAGGTTTTGATAGCCTTTCAGAAGGCCATGAGAGTGGGAAGTGTCCGGATCTCTGGGGGTAGTTCATTCCATAGGGTATGTCTACTATATCAAAGAGAAGGATTGGGGAAGACATGTCTTCCAGTACTGAATGCCCAGGAAACAGAGAAGAGGGGTCCACTTATTCTCCAAAACACATGAGGGCAGGACAAGAAGGAATGAGTGGAAACTTCTTAAAGATTGATCCAACCTAGAACTGCTGTAAGACAGATTTTCTGACAGTGAGAGCAATTAATGTGAAACAGTTTCTTTCTGACGTTGTGGGTGTTCATCGCTGGAGATTTTTTTTTTTTAAAAAAAAACAGCAATTTGTCTAGGAAACTAGGGTCTCCTGCCTTGAACTGGAGATTGGACTAGAAAACCTCCAAGCTCCTTTCCAGTCCTATGATAGCATTAAATACTGCTGAGAGATCCAGGAGGTCTGGAATGATTGCACCAACAACAACCCCCAACATCACCACCCCAGGCCTCCAAAGCTCACTAATGTGCAAATAATGCTGTTTCAGTGCTGTGTCCTAGTCTGGTTCCACAAAGCGAATCAGTTCGTGGCCCTTGTCACTAGCTCCTTGTCCAAGTTGTGACAAAAGCCTCTGCTGAATCTTGTAACGTGAGTATCGGGAAAAGCCACAACATCCCCCAGAAATTGCAGTGCATCAATGGTCACGTAAGAAAAATGAAGCGTTAATCTTCCATCCATAATATCTATGAGCACCGGTTTCCAGAATCAATTCCCTAGCAGAGTTTCATCTTGTGTGGAAAGAGGCATTTTATATGTATGTGTATGTGTGTGCAATGCCTCTTTTCAAACAAGACAAAAGTCATTTTATACACAACACATATACACTATATAGTAAAAATTGTATGTGTGAGAGGCACTGAGTGCAAACAGAAGATGTGACGATTTATTCCTGCATTTGTACACATAGAGGAGACACTGACATCTCTTCAATATTGTGTTTTCTGCAATTTTCTGAGCGTTTGGGGAGGGGGAATTTGATATAGTCTCATAAAGAACTACCTATTTTACTTTTCCAACCAAAAAAAGCATGATCTAGTTCTTTTGACCTTGTAAGAAAATCCCAGTCTTCCTTCTCTAGTCTGACTAAACAGAACAGTTTTAAAACTTCAGGAATTTTTGATTGACATTAACTATTTTAATCCAGTCTTTAGAAAAGAAAACCTGCAGAAGTCTGATGGTTCTATTCCAAAAATAAAACCTTTGAAATAGAAATTTTCTGATATGGGATAGACAAGGTTCCATGGAAAAATAAATCACTGGACACTTTTCTGTTCCAAATCCCTAGTCACACCACCGTCATTTACACACTTACAGTAACGGTGACATATAAGAATCACCGCAACAACCTTCTTTACAGATTTCATTTGTGTTACCTAGTCCAGCTTTTCACTGCAGAAAGATTTCCAGTTTTGACTCAGTCAAGATTCCGCCCAACACCACCCTCAGCCTTATTACAAGCCCTAAAGTAGCGACTTTCAAAATGAACATATTTCACAGCTCCATTCCTGGGATCTTGTGATTATGTGAAAACTCTCACCTTATTTTTAAAAGAACAGCCTACATTTCCCACCCTTTGTTTTTAGAGAGGAAAAATCTCAAATGCGATTGCTCTTCTGCTACCCACAAGCCCACCGTCTCTACCAGTGCAAAGTGCAGAAGGGGAAGGCAGGACTTGATAATAATATGGAGGAGTCAGAAAGCTGCTGTGGGTCACACCATGAATACCTGAGATTTGTCATACCCTTGGGAGTCCACACTAGACATTTTGGAGGCCAAAAGAAGCAAGGAGGAAAAAGGAAACGAACTTCTCATAGTTAGCACCAGGGACAGTTCCACAACATACAGGTAATCCTCGACTTAAGACAATAGCAATAGCAATAGCAATAGCAGTTAGACTTATATAGCGCTTCATAGGGCTTTCAACCCTCTCTAAGCGGTTTACAGAGTCAGCATATCGCCCCCATAATCTGGGTCCTCATTTCACCCACCTCGGAAGGATGGAAGGCTGAGTCAACCTTGAGCCAATGAGATTAGAACCGCTGAACTGCAGATAACAGTCAGCTGAAGTGGCCTGCAGTACTGCACCCTAACCAATGTGCCACCTCGGCTCTAGATAGATAGATAGATAAGAGATATGGATAGATAGATAGATAGATAGATAGATAGATAGATAGATAGATAGATAGATAGATAGATAGATAGATAGCAATAGCAGTTAGACTTATATACCGCTTCATAGCGCTTTCAGCCCTCTCTAAGCGGTTTACAGAGTCAGCACATTGCCCTCACAGTCTGGGTCCTCATTTCACCCACCTCGGAAGGATGGAAGGCTGAGTCAACCTTGAGCCGGTGAGATTTGAACCGCTGAACTGCAGATAACAGTCAGCTGAAGTGGCCTGCAGTGCTGCACTCTAACCACTGCACCACCTCGGCATTGTGGCTCTTACCACAATTGAGGCCAAGATTTCTGTTGCTGAGCAAGACAATTGAATCCCCCCCCATTTTATGATCTTTCTTGCCACAGTTGTTAAGTGAATCACTGCAAACGTTAATTTAATAACATCTTCGTTAAGAGGCTTCCCCATTGACTTTAGTTGTCAGAAAGCGGCAAAAGGGGATCGCATACACACACACACACAGGACACTGCAACCATCATAAATATTAATCAGTTGCCAAGCATCCAAAATTTGACCATGTGACCATGGGGCTGTGCAAGAGTCATAAAGGTGAGAAATTGTTATAAGTCACTCTTTTCAATGCTGTTGTATTTTCGGATGGTCATTGAATGAACTGTTGTTAAGTCGAGGACTACCTGTATTTCTCTGACGCACCTGAACTGTGAAATGTTACCTGAAGTTGTATCATCAAACGTACATTACCCTGTTTCAATGGATGCAGCTGCCAATAAATTAGTATCCCTTAAAAATCTTCAAGCTCTTCTTCAGGTATTGCCCTTGACCCAACTCTAGGCTGTAGAAGGGGCTAACTTTTCTGATTGATCCTATCATTAAGAGGGCTGGATACAGCTAATCATTAAACCAATGGGAGGGGCAAACACCTATAAGGTTGACCTTTGAAAAACTCATCCCCTAACTAAACAGGAGGCCTCCAAGAAAGAAACTGAATCACAGCTTTGGAAATGACAAACTGAGTATAAGTTTTATCATACAGGGATGACAATCAAAGTTACAGACAGTCCTTGACTGATTCTCATACAGCTCTTAATCAAATTTCAAAAATACCCTTGAAGGACAGCTTTCAGGTCTCCCTCCATCGAGTTATTTGCCTAGGTGAAAGTTGCCTAGTGCTATTGGGTCCCAGAATACCCACCTACCATTTGCATGAGGCCAAAAACATACGTATCGCTGGGATAAGCTACCTTTCACATACTTGCAAACATATTTTTCCAGAAGGGGTCCATCTACAACTTCCAACCACTGATGCTCTTGAATTCTTTTTCAATAAAAAGAGATTGGTGCCTTCATTTCCAATTTGCTGAACTTGATATTTCAGAAGTAAATTTCCACTTCATCTTTTCAATATGAATTTCTCCGCATTAACGAGGAAGATTCTGTAACTTCATCTGCCTAAGTGTAATTATGCAATTGGGAATCCAGAGCCTGTGATCCCCAATTTACAGGGAAGTGTTGCTAACCGGTTCTCATTTAATGAATTCACAGTAAAAAGTTCTAGGCATGCATTTTGCTTTAGAGCACTGAACGCTGAACTATCTCTTCAGATTCTCCACTTCCCCCCCCCCCCCCAAGACATTAGGGGGGAAATTACCCATTTTCATTCTGAAGAGTAAATAAGTGCGGGGATTAAGAACTGGAATGTGATCTTATCCCAGGATAGAAGTCCATGGAAATTTCATACTGAGAATTCACCAGGCCTCTTTAGGGACAAAAAAACAGCCAGGATATTTGTGATTTTCAGGTTGATAATCCACAACATCTAATCAAATGAGGAGCACAGCACGAGTCAAGGTCTTCTGTCTAGCTTTTCTATAAAACTAGAAAGAATATTAACCACAGTTGATATTTAAAGTTACTCTTTAAAAAGCACCCGCCTGTAGAATAGACTTGTTTTAAATTCTAAAACTTTCAAATGACAGATTGTGACATTTTTAGTCAGCATTCCAAAAACATCAATACTCACAGGGACTAACAGCTGTTCTGGCAAGGTAAGAAAACCCTATTTCTGGCTCATCCTGCTCTTTCCTTGGGCAGACTCTATCGCAGTAGTAAGCATGTTACCTGCAGGGAATCATCACATTTTACGGGGCATCAATAAGCAGAAGTGGGGAATGTGAACTGTGAAATTTACAATTTCTCCTGTTTATTCTGGAGCAATACCAACGCAAGGTTTCTTCTGATAGATCAAATAGCAACCAAGGTAAGAGTAAGAGCAAGCAATTCTTGAGCCTGGCTTACAAAGAATGTGCAAAGAGCTTTGTGTCTTAGGACGTTCAGTGGTATCTTGGAGGACTATTGGCTTGGCATTGGTCTTAGTTCCTCAAAAAGCCAACAACCCTCTGAGGGGGTGATTGACATACTCTTTCATCCCCAGACCAAATCAGTCAAGAAAGCTCTGAATGTGTCGTATTACTGCAAACCACGAGGACTTCATCATGTTCTTCCCATGTAAAGACAATGCTCCGTGTCTAACTCATGTGCTTCTTTCATTATTTTTTTCTTTCCAGACACACACAAGCTCTAGTAAAGAAAGAGAAAAAGCTGCACAATATGCCTTCTAAGTGGAAATACAGATCCGTAAGAACTAAAACATTTATTATTTAATGATCCAGTTTGGAACATCAATTTGCAAGTTTGAAATTTTTATTGGTTTTTATAGTCAAACACCAAACTAGAAGAATTTTTGGACATTATTCTCTGCCACAAGGCAACAGGAGAATATAAATTGGGTGAAGATGGAAATGAAGAAAAGAATGGATATCCTCAAATTATCTCTTTAAGGCCAATTTCTAGCTTTAACTGCTAGCCTAAGGGTTCTTATTTGGGTGTAACCTCCACTGAATGAAATGGTGCATTTTTTAGTAGATGTGCATTAGGCCTACATTATCAATTTTGAAGACACAAACACTACAATACTCTCCAGTATGTGCTAATAGAATGCTAATACACATGAGAGAGTTTAGCAATAGCAATAGCAGTTAGAGTTATATACCGCTTCATAGGGCTTTCAGCCCTCTCTAAGTGGTTTACAGAGTCAGCACTTTAGATTTGGATATAAAATACATCACATTAGTATACTAATACACACACTCAAATGAGAGATATAAATGAGACTGGAAAAAATGGATTGATTATATACAAAATAAATATGGGACCAAGAAATTCCAGTTAGGCTATGCTTAAGATCAGAAATGATTGAAATTGTTGAAAGTTGGTTCAGCAAGAAGAAGTTAAGGTCAATGTAGAATCTTATTATTTTTTTGTTTATTTCTTTTTTTTTCTCAATAGATTTTAGACTGTGTTTGTTAGAAATCCATACCGTGTACGGGTTCTGGGAAGTCAAGGGGGGGGGAAAGGTGGAGGGGGGTTGGGGGAGAGGGGGGAGGGGTATATATTAGGTTAGACAAGAATTTGGTGGTAAACTAGAATTATTTTGATATACAAGAAATTGTACTTCGATGTTTTACTGATTGAGGAATGATGAAATGTTTGCCTTAAAAGAAATAAAACTTTTGAAACAGTATACTAATACACAGTAGTATGTGCATATAAATTTTCTCTAAATTATAGCCTACTACATAAAATAAAGTAGCAGCAGATACTTTCAATATCCCTATCTCTCTCACAGCGATGTGTACACATAGATATATTAACCTTGAAAGAAAGAAAGAAAAAGAAAGAAAGAAAGAAAGAAAGAAAGAAAGAAAGAAAGAAAGAAAGATTCTAAGATATCAATCTCATTCTATAAAGGTCATGACTTCTCATATAGAAAGACTTTCTTGAAATTTCTTGAGAAGCAATGTATCAAATGACGCGTGGTTTGAAATCAAACCATATTAAAAGTTCACACTCATTATTACCTTATATGCTCCCTTAATGTATGTAGGGGACTTGCATTATGAAATCGTAATGTGATGATGCACCTTGAAATTTGACCATCAATAGGAAGAAGGATGTGCTAGCCTTTCAGCAGCTGGACAGAGGACTTTTTAAAGGAACTGCATCGCAGATTTAGTTAGCAATTTCTACTAAGCCAAACCTTATTATTTCAAAATCCGTTTTCAGAAGGCTAGTGATGTTTTCAGTAATCCTGCTATTAAGTGATAAAATGAACTGACTGAAAGCCAATGCATTTTTAAGAACTAATTGGACAATGCATTTTTAAAAATATTTCCACGGGGTTCAATTTTTGTCTGTATCCCCCTCCCTTGGTTGAGTTGTGAGCCGCCCTGAGTCCCCTTCGGGGGAAAAGGGCGGCATATAAATAAAATAAACATTCAAACATTCATTCAATGTTTGCTGGGTTATCCTGCAGCTCACATTCCTTCTGTCTACCATTTTTTGTAAGCTTAATGCCTGTGCAAATTCCCTGAGAACTTTGGGGGAAAGAGCAGTATAAAAATGCAAACAGAATCTGCCAGGGGGAAAAAAATGCCATCATGTCTCCAGTGTTGAGTATAGAACTGGCACTTCTTCATCTTGGCACCTGCAATGCATGCGTGTAAATCTAGACATGGATATGGTGCTATAAAGCTCCTTTTAAGAATGGGGAAGACAAGCTGCTGAGTCATTTCAATTTGTCCAGAAGAGCTTTGCAACTATTATATAACAAAGAGCACTCCTTCCCTTCCTCCTATTGCTGGAAATAGAACTCCAAGTCATGGCTCCCAGCCCTCTTTTCTCTGGCTCTGCCGGTGGAGGAGCTTGCTTTCCCACATCTCAAGATGGAAATCCTGCAGTTTCACTACCAGAGGGGGCTACGTGGAAAAGGCATTTGCTCTGTCCGTTCGCAGGGATGAAACAGTTGGTAGTGGGAGAGAGGAAATAAAGAGAGAGATTGGGAAGCAAGGAAAGGAAGGACATTCATTCTCCTTGTCTAGGTGACCTTCTGGTAAGTCGAGGGAGGTAATGAAATAAGGTTTGGAGACCTTGCAGATAAAAATGGTTCCTCTTTTGCAAAAGCAGCAGCTAGCACTGAATATTGCATGCACAGTATGAAATTGAGCCCCCAAGGAGACTGGAAGCCCCTGTTGTGGTTTGCTCAGGTCTAGACAGAATGGATGGTGTGTTTATTTTTAAAAACTGTTTTTTATTCCTAATTTGTATTTGTATTTGTATTTATTTGTCTTGTATGCCGCCCACTCCCGAAGGACTCCGGGCGGCTCACAATAGACAAGGGAAGGGGGAAGACTAGACAAAGACAACACTTTAAAAACAAAACCGCAACATTCACAATTTCCGCGGGGCTGGATGTTTCACAGGCCCCCAGGTCTGCTGGAGCAGCCAGGACTTGGTGGCTTTGCGGCTTTGGTTTTAACTTTTTATCTTCTCTCTGTAAGCCGCCCAGAGTCCTACGGGATTGGGCGGCATACAAATTTATTAAATTTCAATTTTCTGCACTTGAAGGGAGGGCACCTTTAGGGAGTGAAAGTGGAAAAGACGTGCCAGGAAGAACAATAATTTATTAAGCTTGCCTGCCACCCAACTTCCAATGATTCTGGGCAGCTCACGACAATTAAACATAGGAATTATAACAAAAACCAATAAAAGATGGCCGATGCAGCCCGCCAGATGGAATGAACAAAGGGTTTCTGTTTTCCTCACCAAAGGCCTCCCTGTTGTTCTAAAACACAGCAGAGTGGGAGCCATCCATATCTCAGAAGAGGAAGCCTCATTCCAGGAGGGAAGCACTGCTAAAGAGAACGCCTGCTTCCTGGGTCTTGATAGATAATACTGTTTAACCAAAGGAGCCCAGAGCATGCCAGCCATGCAAGATTGAATCAGCTAGACAAATATTGTGAGGGACAGGCAAAGATGCCCTGATTCATGGTAGAACTGGCTTCCAGAATTTGGCACTTTTCTGTATGGCTGGTGGTTAAGGGTTGGGTTGCTGCAAAAATCCAAAGTATGATAAAAAAAAATTATTTTAAATACATAAACACATCAACAAAAACAAACACATAACTTAAAAACAACATAGGAACAATAAGGTGGGTAGAGGGGAGAGAAAAAGAAGAAGAGGAGGGAGGAAAAGAAAGAAAGAGTAGGAGAGAAGGTAGGAAGGAGAAGAAAAAGGGTAGGAGTAGGGGAGAGGTAAGGGAAGGAAGAAGGGGATGGAGAGGAGGAAGGAAGGAAGTAGAGAAGGAAGGGAGGGAGAAAAGAAAAGAAAGAGAAAACGAGGTGGTGTCTTAGCAGGTGCGAAGGATGGTAAACAAAGCATTTTAAACTATACCTTATAACCTTCCAAATGGAATAATAATAATATAAGAATGGCAAAGAAAAAGAATAATTATGTGAATGTATATCTATAATCTGTATGTAAGAGAATAAATGACAGTAAAAATATAAAGCATAATATAGGTAAATAATATTTGGTCATAAGTAGCTAAGTTTAAATAAATAAAGAAATGTACATACAAATGGATAACGAACAAGGAGATTATGAACGCAAGACAGAAATGTATAGAAGGGAAAACACTAACTGCAAAGAAACCGATTCGGAACTGCGGTATGATACACGATGCAAAAATCCAAAGCCATGGCCATGTGAATACAGCCACAGCAATCAAAGTCAGAGATTCCTTGGATTTGAGTGCAAGGTTTGCATCTCTGGGACCAATGGCAGTAGCAAATAGCATGGTCTCTTAGATCTAGTTCTGTCAGTTATTAGATTCCTTAGATATAATTCAGAGCTTCAAGATTCTCTGGCAACAAAATATGCCATGTGCCTAAAAGGAGAAGGTTTCACATCAATTTTAGTAAGTCGCTAAAAGCGAAGGAGTGAAAAAGGGTATTTAAGCATGGGGTTGCAGCTTCCTCACACCTCTTGCAATTGCAGTAGAAATCCAATCTTTGCTTAAAATTGTGTTCCAGCTCCTTTCATTGCAAGTACAACGATAAAGTATCAGTCTTGTGTCACCTTAAAATTTAATCAGCTTATTGTGGCACTAGCTTTCATGGATCAATAGAGTACTCCTTCCATTTGAATTATATAACCCTTGATCGTTCTGACCAAAATGGCTCTTGTCTGATGCAGGAAAGCATCTGCCTCATCCAATCTATTAATATTTAAAGGTACCACAAGATTTTGTTGTTTTTTTTAAGCTTATGATTCAACATTGTCACTTGCAATTTACATAGGCGGAATCAAGTAAAATAAACATCAGGAATCCAAAGGACTGAGCAACTCTTCCAGGGGCCTGCAGTGATTACGTGCATTACAATTTTCTAGGTTTCATTTCTTCTGTCTTCCAGAAATGTATCAAAAGACACCGATTCCAAACAATAAAGCCCCGGATACAGATTTAAAATAAGCTAGGTTGACTTAATTAAGATAATTCGTTGCATTCAAAGCAGTTGCATTTCTTTAGATATTACAGAATCTGAATATTCCAGTACAGGGAGAAGTGGATAATGTACAAATATAGAAAATGAGGAGAGAAGCACCAAGTGATGTTGATGTAAACTTGATTTCCCCCCCCCTCCCACTTTTCCTAGCTTCAATTTTTAAAATGTTTTTCTTTACTATGCTACTTCTTGCTCTCTTTCTACCCTTTTTACTTTGCATATCCCAAATTGGAAAGTATGTGTATATGACATAAACACTCGTGACTGAAAACTACGGTCAGCCTGTGGCCCCAGAACTAAACATTTCTCTTCCCCTACCTTTAAAAACCTTTACAATCAAACAATTCAGATATTTGGCCAGAGGAAAATAGCAATAGCAGTTAGACTTATATACTGCTTCATAGGGCTTTCAGCCCTCTCTAAGCGGTTTACAGAGTCAGCATATCGCCCGCAACAATCCGGGTCCTCATTTCACCCACCTCGGAAGGATGGAAGGCTGAGTCAACCCTGAGCCGGTGAGATTTGAACCGCCGAACTGCAGATAACAGTCAGCTGAAGTGGCCTGCAGTACAGCACCCTAACCACTGCGTCACCTCGGCTCTAGATAGATAGATAGATGATAGATAGATAGATTAGATTAGATTAGAGTAGATTAGTTTAGATAGATAGATAGATAGATAGATAGATAGATAGATAGATAGATAGATAGATAGATAGATAGATAGATAGATAGATTAGATTAGAGTAGAGTAGATTAGTTTAGATAGATAGATGATAGATAGATAGATAGATAGATAGATAGATAGATAGATAGATATAGATGATAGATAGATAGATAGATAGATAGATAGATGATAGATAGATAGATAGATAGATAGATAGATAGATAGATAGATAGATAGATAGATAGATAGATAGATTAGATTAGATTAGAGTAGATTAGTTTAGATAGATAGATAGATAGATAGATAGATAGATAGATAGATAGATAGATAGATTAGATTAGAGTAGATTAGTTTAGATAGATAGATGATAGATAGATAGATAGATAGATAGATAGATAGATAGATAGATATAGATGATAGATAGATAGATAGATAGATAGATAGATAGATAGATAGATGATAGATAGATAGATAGATAGATAGATAGATAGATAGATAGATAGATAGATAGATAGATAGATAGATAGGAGATATGGATGGATGGACGGACAGACAGAGATAGATAGATAGATAGATAGATAGATAGATAGATAGATAGATAGATAGATAGCAATAGCAGTTAGACTTATATACCGCTTCATATGGCTTTCAGCCCTCTCTAAGCGGTTTACAGAGTCAGCATATCGTCCCCAACAATCCGGGTCCTCATTTCACCCACCTCGGAAGGATGGAAGGCTGAGTCAACCCTGAGCCGGTGAGATTAGAACCGCTGAACTGCAGATAACAGTCAGCTGAAGTGGCCTGCAGTACTGCACCCTAACCACTGGGGCCACCTCGGCTCTTCAAGGTGGCAGAAAGGGAAAGATCAATAAAGGGGAATATTTGTAGCTCAGGGTTGAAATGAGTGGTCCTTGGTGCTCTCTGAACATGGTGGTTTCCTTTCAGAGATTACATTACCTAACTAGGAAATATCATCAGTTCCAGCAGGTGCCCCTTCTCATAAAAAGGGGGGAAAGGGTATTTGAGTGTCATCTTGCTTACAACCAGCTCTAGCCCATCACTGCTGCCAGGCAACTTTGAGTAAAGGGAATGTCTCTCCTGTGCCTACAATCCTCCTTCTTTGCCCCTGTGGACAAAATGTTCTTATTGAACCTTCATCTCATTTCCAGTGTACTCAATATATGAAGTCTGGATGCACCACATTAAGCAGCAAGCAGGAGAGCCCCACAGAGTCCCAGGAATAACAGACCAATCCAGGAGGGCAATTAAAATGCCAGAAGAAGCAAGAGCATTACAGGCTGCCATTAAAGCGAAAAAACTGGAGCTCAGCAAGTTTTAAGAGATTATAAAGCAATATGTTGGCAGAGACTGAATACAGCAAAATGTAGTCCTTCACAGAGTGCCACTCAATTGGAAGGCTCCCTGGTTCAGAACAGAAGTCATTGTAGGTAATGATCCTTTGCGTAGAAAGGATATTAGAATTGAAGCATTTACCCTACAGTAAAATAAGCTAAAGTCCCCATATTGCTATAGAAATTATGTCTTTGGAAGAACTGAAGAAGAATCAGGATAGATGTTATTTGAGTTTGTTTTCATCCCAAGTTAGTTAGTTAGTTAGTTTATTTCATTTATATGCTGCCCTTTTCCCCCGAAGGGGACTCAGGGCGGCTCACAACTCAACCAGGGAAGGGGAATACAGACCAAAAGAAATTTTTTAAAAAAACAAAGCATAACAATGCATAATGCATAATTTAAAAACATACAACAGTCATACCATTCGAGACGGGGGCAACAGCTCTTTAGCCCCAGGCCTGTCGGAACAGCCAGATTTTAACGGCTTTGCGGAAGGCCTGGAGGGTGGTGAGGGTTCGAATCTCCACGGGGAGTTCGTTCCAGAGGGTCGGAGCAGCCACAGAGAAGGCTCTCCTCCGGGTAGTCGCCAGTCGACACTGGCCGGCGGATGGAATTCGGAGGAGGCCTAATCTGTGGGATCTAATCGGTCTATTGGAGGTAATTGGCAGCAGGCGGTCTCTCAAGTACCCAGGTCCAATACCATGAAGATGTACAGCTAGGCCAAAACACCCTTGGCACAGCCTCTAAACCTCCCCAGAAATTACTACCAACTATAATTTTAACACATCACAAAAGAAATACTATTACATACATAGGAAATAATCACACACCAACTTTACGAGAATATCATTAGAGCAAGACTTAATGTAAAATTAAAATATGGATGCAAATCACATTTAGTTTTGACCAAATCTCTCCTCCTTTTACAAAAGCAGCTTCAGTGATGCCACTTATAAATAAATATTACAATTCAGTTTTAAGAAATATCTGCATCTTTCCTTTTGTGGTAGACCAGTCTATACTAGAGCCTATATTATACAACCCACTGCCTCCCTTCCAGCTATGGTCTAGGAAGATCTGGAATAACAAGCGATCATCAAAAACTGCTGCCGCCAAGATTCATCATCTGTGCAATCAATCACCTCCAAATCACCCACCAAAAAACTCGTTCTTCTAAATAAGGGATGCACAATCTTTTTGTAACCAGTTGCTTCACTTATTATTTTGGAGGAAAGTGAGGGGGTGGATTCATGTCGTACCTGTGGGTAGGACTCGAGTTTTCTTTTTCTTTTTTAAGAGTGACATGTTTGTTTAAGGCTTAGGCTACAATTTTCATCTGCTTCTCTGATGATAGCAAGAAACTGGGCCACCACTGTTTTCAGCAATTGCAGCCAGAAGGGTTCCAAAAGAACTGCGGGCTGCTCATCCCTCCCAGGTCAGCTGGAAAGAATGTGAAGGATGTACAATCACACCATGGAGCAACAAAAGAACAGCTAGAAAGCCCTAGCAAGAACTGGCTCCCAAATCAGGTTATTGATTTTCTAGAAATTTAGTTTCTATTTCCAAGGAGTAATGCTCCCTTCTCAATGACATCTTCAAAAATTTCCAATTAGATTAAAGAAACCCTTCTCTCTTAAGGGTTACCTTTTCTCCAGTGTAATGTATCCCACTGCTGGGATTAGATATTTCTGAATGGATGTGGGAAACCACCAAAGCCGAGGTGGCGCAGTGGTTAGGGTGCAGTACTGCAGGCCACTTCAGCTGACTGCTAGTTCTGCAGTTCAGCGGTTCAAATCTCACCAGCTCAAGGTTGACTCAGCCTTCCATCCTTCCGAGGTGGGTGAAATGAGGACTCGGATTGTTGTTGGGGGCGATATGCTGACTCTGTAAAGTATGTTGGCAAAGGAATCATCAAACCAGCTTGGGAAGTAAAATAACACGGTGGCAGGGCACAAATGGCAGGAGGTACAACTCCAACAGCCCTTTTGATTGTTATTCTTGGCCGAATTCCTCTAGATGGAGACTTTTAGGAGGTGAAGTCCATAGGTCTTAAAGCTGCCAAGGTTGGAGACCCTTGTGTTAGATCATTTGAATAAAGACATTCCTCAATTACTTGATCTGAATATTTAACTCTTCCTAGTGTTGAAATAACCCACTATGATCTGTTAAAGCCAGCAAAAAATATCCATTTGGAAGAATGAATTCACACTTATGACCACAGCATTCACTTAATAAGAGCCGAGGTGGCGCAGTGGTTAAATGCAGCACTGCAGGCTACTTCAGGTGACTGCAGTTCTGCAGTTGGGCTGTTCAAATCTCTCCGGCTCAAGGTTGGCTCAGCCTTCCATCCTTCCGAGGTGGGTGAAATGAGGAGCCAGACTGTAGGGGCGATAAACTGACTCTGTAAACCGCTTAGAGGGGGCTGAAAGCCCTATGAAGCGGTATATAAGTCTAACTGCTATTGCTATTGCTAAAACTCTACAATTTATGAACTGCAAATCAGCGTATCAATTCAAAATAAATGGTTCCATTTGTTACGGTATAGACGCTAAAAGCTGTAATGGGCTGGGTATAGGAATGGTTTGAAATGTGGAAATATCAATTTAGGGTGGAAGCTTCTCAGAAGACTTAAGGAGTGCAATCAATAGGCAAAATATATATATGCATAAGAAACCAATGGTGGAAAATAGCATATACTTTAATGGGAAAAACTCAAAGATGTACAACTATCATTCTAAATCAGTGTTTCTCAACGTTGACAACTTGAAGATGTCCGGACTTCAACTCCCAGAATTCCCCAGCCAGCATTCGCTGGGAGTTGAAGTCCGGACATCTTCAAGTTACCAACGTTGAGAAACACTGTTCTAAATTAAGCGTACTAGAAGCAGGGCTGATCATAATGTGCCTCAAGGAGCATTCGTCAGTTTTGATCTGTGAGACAACCACATGAATCCTGGAGCTGACCTCCACAAATAGCATGTGGTTCTGTTGGGTCTTTTCTGCTCCCCCAAGGCCACCTCACCTCCCAAGAGAATAGGTCAGAAGCTGGAGGGTGACTTATGCCAGAACAAGCAAAACAGTCATTTTTTGCCCAGCATTTTTCAGAATACTGAAAGAGAGGCCCAAGTACTCATGGAATTCACCATACAGTCCTAGGCCTGTGCACATTCACTTGTCCTGCTAGCTTAAGTGCATCTTCAACTAAGGCAGTGTTTCTCAACCTTGGTGACTTTCAGTCCTGTGGACTTCAACTCCCAGAATCCCCCCAGCCAGCATAGCTGGCTGGGGGAATTCTGGGAGTTGAAGTCCACAGGACTGAAAGTCGCCAAGATTGAGAAACACTGAACTAAGGACTTACAAGGATTGCAGTCCAGTTTTACTTTGCTCACAATAAGCATTTTACTTGCAGGATTATCATTCATTCATTATTTTGTACAAGTGCCTGCACTCAAGGTTTCCTACAGAATGCTGCTCACTGATTTGAGGGCAGAGTTGTGTGAACAACATGTGCTTTGGAGGTTGGTTTTTTGGGGGGGAAATCATTATTTTCTTTATTTATTAAATCTACACCCCACCCATCATGCTATCCAAAGATATGAGAAACACCAGGAGAAGGTGGAATATGATGAGAGTCCAAGAGACAAGTTTTCCAAACAGTGGAAAGTGTGGAAGCTTTCTGCTCCCTCAGTTGTTTTTTTTTTTGTAAAGCCAGAAAAAATAATGTGGGGGGTGGGGGATAAAGGGAGTTGAAGTCCAGATAAAGGGAGTTGAAGTTCAGCAGCTGGCACTGAAGTCACAACCATTTTTAATGAACTATTTTGAATAGAGTTTTTCAATTCGAACACAAATTGGGAGACAGAGTAATTTAAGTTCGGGAGGCTCAAGTGAAAGTTTGCTAGGGGTTTTGAAGACTTTTGAGAATGTCCTCTTTAAAAAAGAAAGATTCAGAGCATTGCACCAGAAAAAGATATCAGACTCTTTCAGCAATAGGAGTCACGCCCCTTTAAATTCTTGTTGACAGATGCATTTTTAGCAATACTAAGTTATTGATCTTCTTCTTTTTTTTTAGTTTTCTTTAGATCATTCTAGGGGAAACAGTAGCATGCTGCTAGAAATTAGATGAGTAAGAGTAAGAATAGCGTCCTTCCCCCCCCCCCCAGGGAGAGGCTCCTGCCTCAGCCACACCTATTGGTAAAGCTTAACAGCTGTTTTGCCCCACCCACCCCAAGCTGCGCATATTAACTAACAGGACCCAGGAGTCCTTCTTCCCATCCTTTTTGTCTTGAAGAATAGATAGAACCCCAAAGGTCCAATTTCCTGTTACCAAGCTCATTTTAAAGCTGGGGGGGCCAAGCTCGTAACTTCCCGCTCAAACCCAGTAAAGATATCCTTCCTGTAACTAATGCACACGCACCCTGGACGCTAAAAGAGGACCCTGATGAACCCAGTATTTTTGACTAGAAGATCCTAGCTGCCTCCTGTGTCAGCTGCCTACCAAAAACATCCTTTCCTCATTTTCATGCTCCTGTTTCTCATCATAAATCAGTGTTTCTCAACGTTGGCAACTTGAAGATGTCTGGACTTCAACTCCCAGAATTCCCCCCAGCCAGCGCTGGCTGGGGGGAATTCTGGGAGTTGAAGTCCAGACATCTTCAAGTTGACAAGGTTGAGAAACACTGTCCTAACCACTGCTGGGGAATTCTGGGAGTTGAAGTCCAGACATCTTCAAATTGCCAAGGTTGAGAAACACTGTCCTAACCACTGCTGGGGAATTCTGGGAGTTGAAGTCCAGACATCTTCAAGTTGACAAGGTTGAGAAACACTGTCCTAACCACTGCTGGGGAATTCTGGGAGTTGAAGTCCAGACATCTTCAAGTTGCCAAGGTTGAGAAACACTGACCTAAATGATGCAAACCTTGTCTGACAATCTCATAGTAAAACCAAGTGGTATTTACCCCCCCAAAAAATGGGTTTAGGTGAGGTACAGGAAGATAGATGTATAGATGAACAAAGCCTAGGATTAAAGTGACAGATTGGAAAATATATATATATAACTGGGAGAAGGGAAACATGTATTGACAGAAAGACACATTAATTTGTTAGCCTGAATAGGTGCTGAGAGTCTCCCCCCCCCCTGTTTTCTGGCTATCATAGATTAACATGGCTTTCTTCCCCACAAAATGTATTGGGGTCCATTTAAAACATTTAAATGCTGTTCCGTATGGATGACCTGCTCTCTGTCACCCGTGTTTCTTATCACAGCACTAGCAAGCTCGAGGAATTAAAACCTGCCAGTTCAGTTCCCTTCAACCACATGACAGTGCCACTCTTAGAATCCAAGCAGGATTATTTTGTTCGGATGTTCGGATGTTTGTATCTATTGCCTCTGTCCAGAGTTTCAAACTCAACCCAACCTCCTAATTCACCTTTTTTTTTGCAAAATGGAAAGCGACTCTCCCAGCTTGTTCGGAGGGTCAACTCACTACTGTAAAGATGTCTAGGTTAAATTTCAGGCAAGTAATTTGATTGCTGTTTCGATGGTAAAGAAAGACACAAGCGCCTTATAGACTAAACTGAAGGTTATTCTGTAATTTTATTCCTCAAGTGTTATCTGTGACCTGCACAACTTCATTTGAATTTCAACTTGTCTGAAATGGTACAAGGTCTCCTGCTTGAGCATGGGGGGGGGGGCTGGACTAGATGACCTCCAATATCCCTTCCAGTTCTATTCTGATCGATTTAACATAAATCCAAGCAATTCAACGGGGCCCTTTCAAGTTACGCCTTAGGGATTCTCCCAGCCTCATTTTGGAAAAAAAAAAAAATAGCCTTCTCCTCTCCACCTGTACTGATGCAGCATCCCTCGGTCATTGTTTCTCAGCCCTTCTCAACTTAATGGAGGGTGGGAAAACAGAAAAATCTGGGTTTTCCCTGCCAGGGAGAGGAGAGATGGGGACCTACAATAATGAATGGAATAATCTACCTGCCCCCTTCTGCTAACTCAAAGCAACTGTACAGCAAAGGGGCTCCCACCCCCACTGCAAAAGCCCCCACAGTCCTCCCTGCTCCAGCACACACCCCATCTCTCTGCTATGCAACTTGAAGAATCCAATTTTCTCTCCATCTTTGGCTCACCAGCTCTCTGCTGCATTGCTGACCCTCTGGCTTTCCTCTCTACTTCTCCCCCCCCCCCAAGGCAGGCGGCTCTTGCAGAAAAGAGAATCCACATCCATGTTAGACACCCCACCAGACACCCCCCTTCTCAGCAAGCCCTATTTTCAAAGGGTGGGGTATACAATGCGGCAAGGAAAGGGGGGGAGGAAACACCCAGAGCAATTGCGACAAGGTCAATGTGGCTTTGTGTCAAAACGGGTCTGTTTCTCTTGCCTCAAAGGATTTCGAGAAAGTGCTCATCTCGCCTCTTGAAAGGGAGGAATCTGGTCGTTTTGCACCCACCCAGCCTGCCAGGCTTCCCTCTTGTACCCCCCAAAGCCATTCGGATCTCGCCACCTGCCCTCTATGTCTCCTAAACATCACCATGCAAGGCACCGAGTTTTCCTCCATCTCAGAGATCTCCACATCTCTCTTCCTTCCCATCCCTTCTTTCACCTTTCCACCCCCCCCCTCCTCCCGCCTCATTCCTCCTCTTCGCAGCCAGGGGATGGGCATTTAGTGCCATAGTTCAGTGCAAGCCGAATGGGCGCGGAGGAGGCACGTCAACCTCTCCCCCTAGGCTGCTGCCAGTTCCTATTGTTCAGTTGCAATGCTCCCGTCGGCAGATTCTCTCTAGCTTCTGGGGTGGGGCTGACGAAATGGGACCATCTACACTAAGCAGAAACGGCGGGTGTGTGTGTGGGGGGGGGCCTTCGCAAAGGAAAAATGCTGGCATTTGCAAGTACCCCGCGACATGCAACGCGTTCGGGGAGGGAGCATCGCGTCCTTCTCCGCTCTTGTCTCTTCTACGGGAGGGTAGGGGCGGCGGCGGCGGCGTAGAGATGCAGGTTCTAGACCGAGGCACGTTGCAACGGGATCGATTCCGGCAGCCTCTTTTTTTCCCCGTTTCCCCCTATCTCAACTCCGTCTCTTTCCCGTCCCGCCCCCGCTTCAATGCGCCGAAGGTGTCGGCCGTTAGCTGCGCCTTGACGCCTGAAGATGCGCGTCGGTGAGACTGGAAAAGGCCCCCCTCCAGCCCCCACTTCCGCGGGCGGCCGCCTCTCCGTCAAGGCAAAGCCGAGGCGCTCCGATCCCGCAGAGAAAGCGCCTCACCTGCAGGATCCCGACGTGCGCAAGGCACAAGCGGTTGCCCGCCGGGGGGGATGCGCGGATAGCCCAAGGCGGAGTAGGTGAACAAAATGACCCTTCGAAGCTCTGCGGAAATGCGCAGCCGGCTGGGGCAAGGTCTCCTCGGGCACCCCTCCCAAAGAGACCCTCCCCCAAAGATCTCGGCTGCCTTTCTTCCCCTCCCCCTGAAAACACGCAGAGACGGGAGGAGAGACACACCCTGGTCCGAATTTCACGCCGCCTGATTAGGCGTCAAAGGGGGCCCTGCTGCTCGCGGCGTGGGGAGGGGGGGGAGATGTCCTTTCCCTTTCCTTCCGGAGGGGCTTCGGCCACGGCGGATGGGAAAGTGAATGGGTGGCTATTTTATCCGCAGCATCATTCATCCTTTCCCACCCCCAGCACGGAAAGAAAAGCCTGCGGCTGGCCGACCCCGATCGTTCCGGTTCGCATCCACACCCCATCCGTTCCACCAGGACCCACACTCGCCCTTCCCAACCCACGCGACGCAGCCCGACTCAGGTGTGGGTGTGAATCCCCCCGGCACATCTGCGCCTTTCACCGCGGGTAGGGGATCACCGGGGGGGGGGAGATTTATGCTCTGCCTCTCAAAGCCCCCTTCGCCTAAACCCGCGAATCTTTCCGCCCTTTCCGCCTCCCCCCCCCCCGATCTCGCTTTTCCTCGCCCTTCCAGGCCAAAGAGCCCCCCAGTGGGGTGGGCCCCCCATCTCCCCCTCCCCGAAGGCATCCGCAGGAATGAGGGACACGCGAAATACCTACAGTGACCATGCTGGGGGAGCGCCGGGGTCCAGCCGGGCGGCGGCGGCGGCTCCTCGGAGGACGCGGACTGCCGTACGCTCGGTCTTCTTGGTGCTCCCCGGGTGGGGCGGGTCAGAACGGATTGGTCCCGCGCGCGGGAGGGGTCGCTCTGCCTTCCCGATCGATGGTGATCTGGGCCCCTCCAGCTGCAGTGGCGCATACAAAAGGGGGGTCCGCCCGGGCGGAGGGGAAGAAAGAGAATAAAAATGGTTGCGCGGTAACGGCGAGGAAGCCGCTCTTGACCAAACCAATTCCCTTCTCGGGGTGAAGGGAGGGAGGGAGGGGGAGGGAGGGGAAGGGAGGAGAGGAACGAAGGGAGGAAGGAATGGAGGAAGAGAACGAAGCGAAAGGGGAACCGCAGGCGTCAAAGCGGGGTTTAGGAAAGCGTGACAGATATCTGGGAAAGGAACAGACCGAAAAAAAGAAAAGAAAAAAACGCGAGATGGAGGGGAAGGGAAGAAACAGATTTTGGGGGGTTTTTAAAGGGAAAAAAATTTAAAGGAAAAGGAAGAGAGTAAAAGAAAAAACGAAGGAGGGACCGACGGAGGCGACCGACCCACACAATGCTCCTTTAAACGCCCTTGACTATTTACACCCGGAGATATTGAACGGGGGGTGGGAGCGGGTGGGCGGGTGCTCTTCCTCCCAGGCCCCCTCGAGGCCCGTCTTAGGCTCAGGCAAGGCGCTAGTCCATGGGGGGCGCGGCAGCTGGGCTCGCCTCTTCGCCCCCCCCCCCCTTCAGCCTTTTTTGTGCCCCCCCCTCCAGCCTCCCGGGCCAGAAGCTTTTATGAACCCCGCACTCATTGGTTGAGGGATACAATCCATCGCGAAGCCGCGCCCCTCCCTGCTTCTTCCGAGCCCTCCACCTCGCAGAGGAGAAGCCGACCGGGGAGGGTTAATGTTGGAGCCTAATGCTCGGGAGACCCCCCCTCCCCGCCCGGCCCACCATTGCCCTCCTTCCCCTTTTCTTCAGGTGCCCTTTGGAGGGGAGCGCGAACGTTGCAAGAAGGAGATGCAACCGAGCAAGGCGCCATTTAGGGGAAGGCGAGGCGGGAGGGGGGGGGTTGCCCCAGAAAGCGGGCTGTGTGTGTGGAGGGGGGGGTGAATGCGGGAGAAGGACTCCAATAGGGTCCCGGCAAGCCTGAAGGAGAAGCTGGAGCGCCCCATTCAGACGCAGCAAGTGCGGCCAATGAATTGCCCTCCGGCGTCCATTGCGAGAGCCGCAAGGATGCTAGGCGCCGCATGTGGGGCTGCGGAAGGAGCCGGGCCGGGCCTGCCTGGAAAGCAGAGCGAAGGCGAGTTGAAGGCGCCTTTCCAAGCCCGCCTCCGCTCTTCCCCTGCCGGCATGGCGCTCTCGGGGAGACACAAAGGCCGCCCTCCTCGCGGAGGGCTTCGCTCCGTTGCCCCAAGAGAGACCTCACGTGATGGGGGGCGCCCTACGGCGATTTCCTCCTTCTCTCCCCCCTTCCTTTCCTTTCATTAAAGAGAACCGAGAAGCGAGGTAGCGGTTCCGTTGTGAGCAAATGCTGCGTCCATTCCGGGGATGAACCCGGAGCTCAGGTACCCTCCCGACTGAATTGGGGTTTCTCGCGGTTTCTAAGACGGCTTTTGCTGAGTGGCCCAGCGAAACTAGTCCTCAAGCTCTTGCCTCTTGATTCAACTAGGCTCCAACTGTCTTAAGAGGAAGGCGTTGCTGCTTTAGCACTGACCCAATCCTTCTGCTACCTTCTGGCATCATAATCCCCACTGAGGCTTACTTGCCTGCGGGGATGTTTATAGCCCTTCTTGGAGATTCAACCCAAGGAGGAGTTTTTCATGCAGGGTCCCATTCTGCTGCTGCTTTCTGGAAAAATGGACACAGAAAAGAGCCATGTGGCCTTGCTTAGCTGGAGCATTTGCTACGGTGTTTGATAATGTGGAACATCTCCGTTAACTCTCACCCAACTCACCTAGAATTTGAGCTTACAAAAACAACGAAAGTTGCAAGACGGATTTTATCCTGGCAATAGGAAAGTGTTCGCTTACCCCCCCCCCCCCAATATTGTCCCCTTTTCATTTGGCTTTAAAGGTGATGTTAACTGAATTGCAGAATGGTAGTCTGGTTAAACCTGGTGTCTCAGAAACCTGCAGGTAGATTTCTTCCAGGCCCTGCTTACTCCCAGTGCATTGTTTTGCAATTGAAGTCATGAGCCAGGCATAAGAATAATGGTCGAATTGAAGTTAGATTTATTGAGAAACAGTTAACCACAATACTTAACATATTTCAAACTGGCCAAAGGTTTTACCTAGTTTAATCCTTTGAATTTCACTCAAAGTCGTGTTGTCTTTCTAGGCAAGTGTAAGATTGTAGAATAGCTTCAAATTTGCCTTTCCCTCCATCTCTTATCCTTTTTTTTCCTTTATAAAGGAGCTATTCTGGTTATAATCTGGAGCCCTTATAGTGCTATACACCAATGCAACACAGAGAACTTGAGAATTTGACCCAATCTTTTATAGAAAGAGCTCCATTTCTTTAAGAAACAAGCTGGTGCAGATTTCCTGTAGAGTCTTAAAATGGAGTTCTTCAATTTAATTTTGGCTCATGATGACAATGCAACATATCCATGCTCTTTTTGTGGCAACAGTATTGGTTTAGCAAACAGTCCTGGGTCTTCCTGGTGGTGTCCTCTTCAAGGACTAACCAGCTCTATATTTGATTTCCCCCCCCCCCAATTAGTCAACAAGATACTAGGATATTAAATATCTGAAGTCATGTCCTTATGGGCTTCAGTTTTTGTTATTTTTCATTCTTGGTGCTACACCAAGTAGTATGTAGTATACATTTATATAGTGGAACCTCTTCTTAGATTAAATATCTTCTGAAATCTATTTTCATATAGATCTTTGAATCCTATTCATCATATTAAGCTCTCTTCCATAATTTAACCTGGTTCCAGGTATATCCAGGAGATGCTTGCCATGATCACCAAATTGAACTGTGGGCTGAAAAATAGAAACCCACTACCTAAAGCCATAGAGGTCAGTGGGACTGGAGTGAATACAAGCCATTTTCATTTTGATCTTATCTTGTCACTTAAACTTTCCCTTTTTTCCTGACTTCGAGCTGAAGTTTTGCCCACTTTTTTTTCTCCAGAATAAAAACTGCCCAACAGAAGAACAGACCTACTTTGATTCAAAGCATCTGACTTGTCACACATTCCCCCATATATTAGGAGTGGGACTAATCTGAGCAGTACTTTACAGAAAAACAAATAGTCCATTGCTAAATCTGAAGTGCCAGTCAAATGACATACACAGAAATCCGTCCCACTTGCTACGTCTAAGATATACTTGAAATTCTTCCACAGAAGTACTCCAACATTCCCTCTGTTGTATCTTCCAACCTTAAAATAATCCTTTCCTATTAGCAGGTCCAAATGCTTTGCATGGTCTCACACAAACACACCTCTTGCCAAACTCCATGCAACAAGATTTTGCTACTGCTCCTGATAGTAGTGAATATATTTTTTTCAGCTGAATGACTTACTTAGTGACTGGCTAATCATTTATATAGCACTTCTTAAAAACTTTTTGCAGTCATCATTTCCATTTTTCCACATTCTATAAGACAATATTTCTGTTTCCCCTTTACAAACAGAATAATGGAACTGAAAAGAGAGATCTGCAGGGGCCAAGCATATGATTCAGCAGCTGAATTATGATGGACCTGTCCAGTTAGATGGACAGGGCCATCAAGACCTGTCCATATAACTGCTATAACCTGCTAATACATACTGTTTTCTTTAAGCTTATTTGGTTTAGTCTCAGCAAGAGATTGTTAAATTGAGTTTGAAGGCTCAATGCAGCAGCAGCAGCAGCAAAAGACACTTATTCTGCCTTGGTGGTCCTTATAATAATGGAAGAAGCCCATGGACAAACATTCCCTCTGTTGTATCTTCCAACCTTAAAATTATCCTTTCCTATTAGCAGGTCCAAATGCTTTGCATGGTCTCACACAAACACACCTCTTGCCAAACCGAGATTAGAACCCAGGAGTGCTGTTCTACCAGCAACAATCCCTCTGTTCTCTGGAGACATTTTGTTTTCAGGTGTTCTCCCTCCCTCCCTCCCCTGCTTCTAGAAAGCCTCATTAGAGGTGAAAAAAAGCCTGCTTTTTTTACTCCCTCCCATCTTGCTATGGAACACTGAGCATCCTTATTTACCAGGAATACTTCCCATGGCTTTCAGAAAACTAACATCCATTTCTCCCTTCGGCTTCTCTGTGGAGCATTTCTCCACTGAGATCAAGAGAGCTCCCCCCTCCCCCCATCCTGATTCCTCGATACCTACTTGCCCCATTAACCTCTATGCAAAGTAGCCAGTGAAAAGGACCCCCCCCACACACACATCTCTCAGGGATTTCCATCCATCTGATACCCCACATCTGAGTTTCTCCCCAACAACATTCAGCATCCTGAAACAGACACCACTTCCGGTGGCCTCTGAGGACTGATCTCTTCCACCCAAGTGTCTCCTGGTCGCTGGCCCTGGTTTTCAAGTGGGTGGGGAACACGAGGGGAAAGAATATTGGTTTAAGGAATGCTAGGCATGGCCCCTACCTCATTTGCACACAGGAAATATCGGTCTGGGTCTTGTGGACATCTGCTCATTTTCAGTAATGTTTCCATTTCTAATGGAGAAAGAAAGAGAGGAGTGGAGAGGATCACGGATAGTCCCAGGGGGGAGAGAGAGAGAGAGAGAGACGCATGCATAACTAGGTAACCGTTTCCACGTCCGGTGAATTACAGCTACGCCGGGCCTATTCCGCAGGGAAGGTCTGCAAGCCACACAGATCACACTGCAGAGGAGGGGAACCAAAACTGATGGTGGCCACCCAATCAGTCCTTGTCAGGGTGCTACTCCCACATCAGCTCAAAGTGGGGATTTAAAGCAGGACCTGATCCTCTAAGAGGGAGCTCCGAGATAGCAATAGTTAGACTTATATACCGCTTCATAGGGCTTTCAGCCCTCTCTAAGCGGTTTACAGAGTCAGCATATCGGCCCCACAGTCTGGGTCCTCATTTTACCCACCTCGGAAGGATGGAAGGCTGAGTCAACCTTGAGCTGGTGAACTGCAGATAACAGTCAGCTGAAGTGGCCTGCAGTACTGCACTCTAACCACTGCACCACCTCTGCTCTAGATAGATAGATAAGAGATATGGATGAATGGACAGACAGACAGACAGAGATATAGAGATAGATAGAGAGATAGACAGAGATATAGAGATAGGTAGATGATAGAGAGAGAGAGAGAGAGAGAGAGAGAGATAGATTAGATTAGATAGATAGATAGATAGATAGATAGATAGATAGATAGATAGATAGATAGATAGATAGATAGATAGATAGCAATAGCAGTTAGACTTATATACCGCTTCATAGGGCTTTCAGCCCTCTCTAAGCGGTTTACAGAGTCAGCATATCGCCCCCAACAACAATCCAGGTCCTCATTTCACCCACCTCGGAAGGATGGAAGGCTGAGTCAACCTTGAGCTGGTGAGATTAGAACCGCTGAACTGCAGATAACAGTCAGCTGAAGTGGCCTGCAGTACTGCACCCTAAGCACTGCGCCACCTCAGCTCTAGATAGATAGATAGATAGATAGATAGATAGATAGATAGATAGATAGATAGATAGATAGATAGATAAGAGATTAGATAGATATAGCAATAGCAATAGCAGTTAGACTTATATACCGCTTCATGGGGCTTTCAGCCCTCTCTAAGTGGTTTAGAGGGTCAGCATATCGCCCCCAACAACAATCCAGGTCCTCATTTCAGCCACCTCGGAAGGATGGAAGGCTGAGTCAACCTTGAGCCGGTGGGATTTGAACAGCCGAACTGCAGAACTGCAGTGCTGCATTTAACCACTGCGCCACCTCGGCTCCTGGATCGCCAACAAACTTAAGACCATCCACCAAGTCATCCCAGCCAGCCAGGCTGGAGAAAATCCCTTTCAGCTGCAAGCACCCAATGACAGTAGCTGCCGAGATGCAGCTGATCCTGGAGTGAGGACCTGGAAGTCATTTGAACAACCTGAACAACTCGGGAGCAGGAAAGAATTTCACAGTCGGAGCGCCTTCATTTTGACCTGAAGGGCTGGGAATAATGAAGTAGAGTTTAGAGTTTTATTTCATTTGTATGCCGCCCTTTTCCCTAAGGGGACTCAGGGCGGCTCACAACTCAAAAAGGGAAGGGGGGATACAAACAGTTTAACAAGAACACAAAACTATACATAGTTAAAAGCACAACAATCATACCATTCGAGATAGGGGCAACGGCTCTTTAGCCCCAGGCCTGTCGGAACAGCCAGGTTTTAAGGGCTTTGCGGAAGGCCTGGAGGGTGGTGAGGGTTCAAATCTCCACGGGGAGCTCGTTCCAGAGGGTCGGAGCAGCCACAGAGAAGGCCCTCCTCCGGGTAGTCGCCAGTTGGCACTGGCCGGCGGATGGAATTCGGAGGAGGCCTAGTCTGTGGGATCTAATTGGTCTAGTGGAGGTAATTGGCAGCAGGCGGTCTCTCAAGTATGTGAGTGGGAAGGGAGTGGCATATTTCCTGCAGCCAAAACCAGCCCTGTCACTGAATGGGGACTCTTACAGGTTTCCGCAGTAGACTGTTCAACCAAAGTATGATAACTTATGAAGCCAATGAGCAATTCACGAATAGTTGCAGTTTCTTTAATGTAGCCAATGCTTTGCATGTTGAAGGCCTCAGTTCTAATCTCTAGCCTAGCCACCAGCCAGGATCCCAGGTAAGGGGGTTTAGGAAGAATCCCCTGGGACAGTGGTGAGTTTCAAAAAATTTTGGAGCCTCTTCTGTAGGTGTGGCCTGCTTTCCGGGTCCACTGGTGGAACCTCTTCTAACCGGTTTGGTAGATTTGACGAACCGGTTCTACCGAATAGGTGCGAACTGGCAGGAACCCACCTCTGCCCTGGGGGGTTTCCTTTCTAGAAACCTCAGGGAAGCACAGAAGACTATATGATGGTTCAGGACGCAACATAGAAGGCAATCAAATTAAACAACACCATACATTCTCGGTGATTTTCGAATTTGGACTCAATCCGATTTATCCCCAATATCTCCCAGAATTTAGGAATACCAGAAAAAAAGAGGTTTGTTTTGGGAATTGAGTGTTGCTCCCATGCTTCCCTCCAGCAGGGGGAGGACCTCTCTTCCTGAATGATCATGGCAAAGCTTTGTTCCAGCCCCTTAACTTTCCTTCTCAGAATAAAAAAATAAAAACCGAGCAAACTTCCTCTTAGAATACCCGCTAAATAAATTATTCCCATTTATGTAGCCATAGAAATGTTTAAAATAGGAGATTGGTATTTGGGCTGGCTGCTCCTTTCTCTGTTGCTTTTTTATGGGGAAAGAGAGGAAGAGGCCAGGTTGGAGATGCAGTAACTCTTGCTTTTTGCTATTGGATAATTATTTCCCAAATTGGACAACTGGATTTGGTCGCCTTCTTGAGTGTGAACTGGTTCAACTGCCTAGATCAGTGTTTCTCAACCTTGGGGACTTTAAGTCCTGTGGACTTCAACTCTCCAGAATCCCCCAGCCAGCACAGCTGTGCTGGCTGGGGGATTCTGGAGAGTTGAAGTCCACAGGACTTCAAGTCCCCAACGTTGAGAAACACTGGCCTAGATGCTTTCCCTAACTAGCAATGTAACCAATCTATTGGTTTCCTCCCAAAAAATCCCTTGACTCACGAGGACCCTTATAAGCAAATCTTTTTATAGTGAGTTACTGGCCTTCGTCAACCTGGCAGATGCTGGTCGGCCGGATTGAGAAAATCTGGTTTATGAAGTTAGCTGTAATTTGAGAACACAGCAAATTTGGACATACCAAAGTCAGTTCTGAGAACAAGATCTGCTTTTGCTTAGGCTAAAAAGCCCAGATCATGGCAGAAATAAAGTAATAATGCTTTGGTGGATGGCATAACCACCTTGGTTCTGTTAGTTGGCATCCATGCTTCTGTAGAAAGTGAGCACCCATCCCTCTCCTAGAAGAATGAAATATTCTAGGAAATATTGAAAAGGCAGAATATTATACTTCCCTAGATGAGAAAAGGAGGAACATGCTCTTGGAAAGCACCCCCCACCTTTCTTAACAGCCCCAGAAAGACTGGGCCACCTTACCTACAATTTTTACTGACAGATCTAGATAAGCACAGAAAAAGCAAAGCCAGTTCTGAGGTTTTTGTGCGAAATGCAGCATAGTAAAAGCCCATTCTCCTTACCTGGGAAGCCCTTTGTCCACTGTCCACCAATGCAGATTAAATATTTTGTTTTGGGAAACAGTCTGCACCTTCCAAAAGTCTTCAGCGTTTGACCTTGAAGTTGCAAGATTTTCTCAGGCTGCAAACTACTCGTGTAAATTCCTTTTCTCTCTTCTAACATACCCCTCCCCACCTCCTATAGCTTTTTTGTCAAGGGGCAAGTGGAAAGAAGTGCCTTGCTAGTCAACCTTGACTTTGGAACGAGCTCCCCGCGGAGATTCAGACCCTCACCTCTCTCCCTGCTTTCCGAAAAGCCGTTAAAACCTGGCTGTGTCAGCAGGCCTGGGGTTGATGAGTTCCCTTCCCCTCTCGACAGGTGTGGTTGTTGGTCATTTTAATATGTGTATTTTGTACTTGTATGTTTCCCCTTCCCATTTAAGTTGTTCGCCGCCCTGAGTCCCTTTTAGGGAACAGGGTGGCATATAAATAAAATAAAACTTAAACTTAAACTTTTTTTTTTATTTTAGCAGTTACAGTATTTTAATATTAGAATACTTCAGTTCATAGTTTGCTAACGCAATGGTAACCCAGTTATTGCAATGTTCCTATGAACAATTGTTTCCAGCTGATGGCACAGGAGGGTCCAGAAGTGGGAGTTCAGTCCTTATTTGCCCAAGAGACTGAGTCGGAATTGAAGCCACGCCTCCAGCTTCCCCTGCTGGCTTCCCATTCCGACTCAGTCTTGCCCAAGAAGAGATGTATTTTTTCATTGCTGTGAGTTAGTATTTTAGTTTTAGTGTTATTTTCCTTTAAGTTACCTTTTCTCTGTTGCTTTAACTGCTGGATGGTGGGGGGGACTTAGATCACAAGTTCTTTTTCATCATATTTGGTTTGTGTCTGAGACAATTCAAGCCTGTTGGAGGCTTTTAATCCAAGGTGTTTACTATTTCTTACTAAGGTGCTGCTGGTTGCGCCAGCTATCGAGGCTTTGTTGCAGCATTCTTTTACATTTTTCCATTGCGGTCACCTATTTGTGGGCTCCCTCAGAGGCTCTGACTTGCCACTGGCTCTCAGAGGCAATGGCGGGCTGCTGGCGATGCGACAGGTGAAGGGGGAGTGCGGTCAGAGTGCTGGAACTTCTGCAGGGCTTGTGGCGAAGTCACAGGGCCAATCCGGAGCTCTTGGAGCCATTTTTCCTTGCCGGGAACACCAGATTTGGTTGCATGGCTTTCCTGGCGGTGGCCATTTTGGGGAAAATCCTCATGGCGGTGGCCATTTTGGGGAGGACCGCAGGGTGGCAGCTATTTTGTTGGTGGCCACAATACGGTGGCCATTTTGGGGAGGACCGCAGAGTGGCAGCTATTTTGTTGGTGGCCACAATATGGTGGCCATTTTGGAAAGCCTTCTGCTGAGTCACGAGGGCAGTGGCCATTTTGTGTGCACCTTTTTTCAGATCATGGCTGCGACCCAGTTTTCGGCTGATGCGACCCCGAACGCCGCTAAGTTTGCTCCCAGAGCTCTTTCCTCCTCTGTTTCAGCTAGGCGGATGTTGTGGCTCCGGAATTGGCAGGCAGATGCCAAGGCAAAGTGGAAGCTGGCGGCGAGCCCATATGCAGGGAAGAAGCTGTTTGGCGAGATCCTGGACCCTATTCTTCTCGAAGATAAGAACAAACATAAGGTTTTGCCTCCCACAACTAAGAAGCAGGAACACAAGTATACACCTTACCCACGTAGGCCACCTTACAGGGGCTCTGACACTGACTATCATTACCAGACTAGGAATTTTCAGCCGCGTCAGGATAGGGGACAGGACAGGTCTTCCCACAGGGATAGGTCCCGTTTTCAGTCCCAGGGTAAGGGGGGACGGACACCCTTTCTGCAGAAATAAATGAACAGGCTTTGGGAGCTCCCATAGGTGGCAGGTTGGTGTTGTTTGCCGACCGTTGGGAGAGTATTATATTGGACTTCTGGGTCCTGAATACAGATTTGGCCCACAGCTGGAATTCCTCTCCATCCCCCTGAATTCTTTTCTTCACATCCTCCAAAACTCAAGCCAAGAGGCTGCTTATGCGCCAGGCCATCGACCATTTGGTGGAGATCCAGACAGTTGGATTGGTTCCAAGGGAGGACTGGAGCAAGGGGTTCTATTCGAACCTTTTTGTGGGGGGATGGAAACTAATCAAGGAGAGGAGCAACCTGGAATTAAGGAAAAACTTCCTAACAGTGAGGACAATCAACCAGTGGAACAGCTGGCCTTCAGACATTGTGGGTGCTTCATCACGGGAGGATTTTAAGAAAAGACTGGACAGTCACTTGTCTGAAATGGTATAGGCCCTCTTGCATGAGCAGGGGGCTGGACTAGAGTCCTTTCCAGCTCTATTCTGGACTCCAGAAGGACTCCAAAGTCCTTTCCAGCTCTATTCTGATTCTGAAAGTGGATAAAGATAAAATCTGGCAATCACAACTGGTACATTAAAAAAGAAACTGAAGGCAAGTGTTTAGCTGCACAACTACAAGCTATTTGAACTAATGCAATCAGGGCCAGAACTGAAATATCATGAAATGATTCAAAGTATATATTCTGTAGAGAACCAGACGAAACAGTAGATATATTCAGCTCATTTAAGAAGATCACGCAAACTGATTATAAACAGAGCAGGTTAATACATGGTGGGATTTCTGAAAACAGATAAAATCTTGGCTCACAACACACCAGATACAACTGTAGTTGAAAAGAAGAAAGTGTGGACAATTGATGTGGTATTACCGTGTGGTGGCTTAATACAAGACAAAGAACTGGAGAAGATCACAAAGTGTCAAGAGATGAAAATCAAAATTGAAAGGTATAAATCAGCTATGGTGTTCCCATTAGATATCAACAAATTGGGTGCCATACCAAAAAATCTTGGAGAACCATTTGTCAATGTCTTGCACATTGACAAAATTTCTACCGGTCAATGACAAAAGTCAACACTGCTTGGAATTGCAAATATACTATGTTGATACATATTATTACATCTTACGTTCGTGTGAAGAATTTGTTTAGGAAGGCCAAAGAACTGGTAGGTCTGCAGCCATATTCCTTTTGGATCTTGGGCCTGCCACACTTTCTATTGTTCTACTATGTTGTTTCTATTGTGGGAAAATAGGAGGGGGGATGGTACAGAGTTAAATGCTATGTAGCTAAAATAAAATTCCTTTCTAGAAAGCCAAGGTTATCCTTTGTCTCTGCACCTCTGTACCTGACCAGAACTGGATGGTTGGATCTAACAGCATGGCAGTGGAAGATTACCATGTAATGGTCTTGTGGGTATGGGGGCAAGATCTTGAACTTTCAACTGGGTGGGGAATACCAGGAAGCTTTCAGATTTGGGTTTTCCCAGATATGCCAATGTGGCTCTCTTCATGAATTGGAACTTTGAGGAATCCTTTGCCTTGGACTCTGATTTAATTTTGGATTCTATTTGGAACCCTGACATTAACCTGAATCTCTATTAAAAATACTTCTCCAGCTATCCCGAAATTTGGGGTGCTGTCCGGGATCCTAAGCCCCAGCACTGACCCGAACCTGGGCAGTGCAGAGACTCAGTGTAGATGGAGGAGGAGGAGGAGAAAGCAATGTTAAAACCAACAGATGATAGATTGCCTATTTATGTCGAGACCATGCCTTCCAAAGCTGTGGTAGAATCCACAGAGAGGGAATGCCAGCTGGAGCCAGGTGCAAAGAGTTGGCCCCTAGGCTTCCCTCGCAATTGGAAATAGCTTTGCAAGATGAAGCTTCGGGATTTACAACCCCTAAGGAGTTGCTGTTGGAGCCACAGAGGGGTATGAGGGTAGCCTCGACCCACGACTGGAGGGGACCAAAGCAAACGCCAACCGGCTGCTCCGATGATTGGGGATCCAGCCACCCTCACACAGTCAGTCTCTGACAGGCCTCCCAGACCAATTCAGGCAGCTGAACATGAGTGGAATCAACCCTTGCCTTAGCTCTGGACCACCCATGGGGACCCTGGCCCAGCCCACATTCACCTTCCTTGGTAGAGACTCCGCTATGCACTGAAGTGGGAATTTATGCTCCTTCCATACAGCAACAAGCGGGTCAGGCCAACACCTTGTCACTGGAGCAAGACTGGAATTAAAGATACTTTTACTGGTTATGAACAGGTAGCAGCGAAAGAAAAGCAAGATCTGAGCCCAAAAGGCATGAACAAGAACATGTCAAGAGCCGAGGTGGCGCAGTGGTTAAATGCAGCACTGCAGGCTACTTTAGTTGACTGCAGTTCTGCAGTTCGGCTGTTCAAATCTCACCGGCTCAGGGTTGACTCAGCCTTCCATCCTTCAGAGGTGGGTAAAATGAGGACCCGGATTGTTGTTGGGGGCGATATGCTGATTCTGTAAACCACTTAGAGAGGGCTAAAAGGCCTATGAAGTGGTATATAAGTCTAACTGCTATTGCTATTGCTAAATGATTACCCAGCCCCATCCTTCCAATTGCCCCAGCCCAGTGTCCAATCTGCAACTCCCTAAGGTGTCATGTGGGGTGCATCTTCAAAAGGCTTCATCAGGTTGGTATGCGAGACGGTTGGTCTTGACCAAGACTAAACATCATCCATCAGCATGCGCAGAAGATGGTGAGAACAAAACTCCCTTCTACATACACCTCCAGTACCATATAATTCCCTTCCCAAGTCCCATGCCCCCACCTTCCCCATTTCTATGGCAGCCGATAGCAAGCAAGCGAAGCAGAGGCTGACAGCCAGTGAATAAACGCACAAAGACATACATATTAGCCAGCAAAGCAGATAGCAACAAAACCTGGCAATGATTAAAGGAAAGTTGAAGAAACAGAATGGAATTAGCCACTCTGCAGCTAATTCTGTCTGCATAATAAGACTCAGCCCTGAAGGACAGATCAATAAATGCCAGAATTGAGAAGATACCAACAGACAGCGAATGACACACCTCTACAAAAAAAAGATTTTTAAAAATGGTGGGCCACCTGATTAGCGGCTGCAAGAAGATTGCACAGATTGACACAGGGAATGGCGTGACGAAGTAACAGCAAAGAAATACTGAAATACTCGAAACAATAACATTTCTCTGTCCCCGATAAACGGGAAGGACTTGACAAGTAGATAAAAATGCCAAATCCAGTCTAAACATTTGGCTGACTCTGTGACCAATGATGATAATAAATTATATAGTTGAGAAGAATTTATCAAGTGGAATGCAACCATCTGTTTGAGACAATTGCAATTCCAGTTCTCAGGTTCTAAGTGTGCATCCTTGTTACTCTAAACAAAATTCGGGGAAGCAGCAAGAACTTACGGCTGTCCCAGAGTTACCAAGAAGGATCTTGGTGGAATGCATTATCTAATTCTGCCTGGCAATGAATCATCAGCCAACTTTTCAATCTCCCAAACTGCAGAGGAATGCTATGTTACTTTGGTTTTCCACATCTGAAGATAGCTAAAATGTCATTTAACTAGCCAGCAAAAAAACGATATGGATAAATAGCTCGCCACAGATTTAAAAGATGCTACAGTGGGAAATATTTATCAGTTTTCTCCCTCTTGAGGATGCCGAGAAAGAGAAGAATGGGATACATGGTTCAGCAGAATGCTATAAAGTTCAAACCAGAAAAAAAAGCAACTGGGATTCCTGGACTGTATTTAATCTGGAAAGAGAATTGCAGGATGAAATGAGGTTTTGTATTGAATTAAAAGAAAAAAGGTGGACTATTGCCTCAACACAATTTCTCATACACCCACCAAATGTGTACTGTGATTTGGAAATCATCTAGCTTCTTTCTCAGGGTCAGGCTGCACATTTATTTATTTATTTATTTATTTATTTAGTTAGTTAGTTAGTTAGTTAGTTAGTTGGTTAGGGTTAGGGTTAGGGTTAGGGTTAGGGTTAAGGTTAAATCAAGATTGTCCGTTTTCAATTTTTTTACCATACAACAAGTTCTGCTAAGCCTTTTTTCCTTTCAGTTAACAAAGTAATGTCATCTGTATATTATGATAGATTGCTCTGAATATCTCTTGGATCTTTTCTTCTTTAGCATAGGATATACTTCTGTTTTAGTTTCCATTGTACTTGTTTTATTACAAACAAATTAAGTGCAATGCTGTGTGCCTTACACTATCTTATATTTTCACCATGTCCTTCAGGTCAAATCTTGGCACGTCAATCACTTTTAATTTATAAATTTAATATATATAGTTAACAGCAACAATATAACATAGTTTAACTCACAATCTGGATCTCATTGCATTTCTCACTCTTCTACTTTCTATTGCGTAGGATTCTGATGCTGACATAATGGCTCATAACTCAACTGGTGGCCATGCCAGCCATGCCAGCCTTACTACTAGTGTAGGCTGGCCAGCCCAGACAGCGGGACCACCAAACCCCATCTCTAGGGGTGAAATTCAGCAGAGACCCAGGGGACCTGGGATTTTTCACCACCCACATCTGGACCTACACGCAACAATAGGAGCTGACATAGCAACCGAAGGAGCCAAAGTGAAGGTGGTGACACTGGTAGCAATGTGGATGGTCATCCTCCACAATGATGCCCTTCAGCTACACAACTTTAACCGCTTTATGATGGCACTCTGCAGAGATTCGAAGATCCATTAAGCAATTGCAAAGCTCAAACCCAAATCAAAGCCACTGACCCAGGGCCATTTACACTGAGGAGTTCCATGAGCTGATGTGCAGACTGAATGATTGGCTGCAGAACATGCTTATCAAGTGTTTCCAGGATGGGCTAAACAACAATGTCTACAACACTTGCAACTGAAGGGGAGGGGGCTGCAGACTTCAGGACCGGTACATTCTGACAGAGAAAGTTGAAATCGACCTGGCCTGCTCCCCGCCTCTACAGCCACTTAGACAATATCATAGAAATTCATGGAAAGGTAGAAAGTGTAGAGAGGAAAAGGGGGGGGGGATCCTCCCCAAAAAAGAAACAGTTAAAAAATAAAAAGGGAAATATTCTGAAGAGTCAAGAGGAAGTTCTGGTGGGTGGGTGTGCAAACAATACAACAAAAAGAGATAAAAGGGACACTGAAGAGAAAGTACAACACATACACAAATAAAAAAAAGAGAAACAAGACTTCAAGAGAGCAGGATAAAAGACAGATTTAAAAAATCATTTAAAATGGTATCCTTAAAAGATTAAGAGATGATGGATAATTAGGAAAATGGTAATAGAAGGGAGGTATAATAATAGGGTAAATATTAGCAAATATATACAATAAGATAGAGCAGTAGATGAGAGTGGAAAGTAGACAATTTAATAACATTATTAATTTTGGATTTAATTTAAATAATGTTGGGGATTTAAAATGTTAATGTTTGGGAAAGGAAAACTTGTGAAATATTTTCTCGGAAGAAGAAATAGGGTAAAAACAACTGGAGTAACTGTAAAAAGGTGAAATATAGGGCATAAGTGATGTTAATTATGTGTAAAAATTGAATAAGGAATGATAAAGACCTATGTAAAGAGAATAATACTGTTGAAGTTGGAATCGCAAAGCTATGGTGAAAAAATGACTGATTTGTAAAGATTAATTAATAGTAATTAGTTGAGGACAAAAATGTATAGCAATGATATGTAAATTCAAATGGATTAATGGAAGAAGATAAAGAATTATATAAAAGGGATGAATATTGATAAAAGTGGGAAGATTAGAATATATTGAAACTATGATTATGAATTTGATGTATAACATGTGACCTGTTGAACAGTCTGTCCATAAAGTATGTATGATGGGGAAAAAAGAAACAAATGCAATAAAACTTGTTCAAAAAAAATATTGGAACACTGCTATCATGTCACCCCTAGTCCTTTTTTTCACTAGTCTAAACATACCCAATTCCTGCAACCATTCTTCATAGCATTTTTGTTGCTCTTTTCTGCACTCTTCCCAGAGTCTCTACATCTTTTTATAATATTGTGACCAAAGCTGGATGCGGTATGCTAAGGCTTTATAAAGCGGTGCTAATACCTCATGTCATCTTGATTCTATCTCTCTGTTTATGCAACCAAAGATTGCATTGTTTTTTTGGGCTGCTACCACACACTGCTGGCTCATATTTAAGTGACTGTCCAGTAGGACTCCAACATACCCCTCACAGTTACTGCTTTTGAGCCAAGTTTCAACTAACCAAGCAATGAATCAGTGAACATCTAGAAACAAACAAAGTAATAACCAAAAGCCAACATGGCTTTGTCAAAAATAGATCATGCCAGACTAATCTTATTACATTCTTTGACAAAGTGACACAATTAGTGAACCAGAGGAATACTGTTGATATAATTTACTTGGACTTCATTAAGGCATTTGATAAAGTAGAGCATAGCCTACTACTAGATAAAATAGAAAAATGTAGGTTAGACAGCATCACTACCAGATGGATTCGTGACCAACCGCACTCAACATGTAGTCCTCAATGGAAGTGCATCTACATGGAGGGAAGTATGCAGTGGAGTACCCCAAGGCTCTGTTTTAGGCCCAGGACTCTTCAACATCTTCATCAATGATTTGGACAAGAGGATAAATGGGGAACTCATCAAATTTGCAAATGACACCAAGCTGGTAGTAATAGCCAACACTCCAGAAGAGAGGCTTAAGATATAGAAGGATCTTGACAAACTTGAACATTGGTACTAACAAAATGAAATTCAGTGGTGAAAAGAGTAAGGTTCTACATTTAGTCAAGAAAAACAAAATGTACAGGTACAGTACAGAACTGTGAGAGGGATTTGGTGTCCTAGTGGACAACCATTTAAATATGAGCCAGCTGTGTGCAGCAGCTGCCAAAAAAGCCAACACAGTTTTGCTTCTAGATGTTCAGAGACCTTTTTTAAAATTATCTTTTCCAGGATCTTCCCAGGTATTGATGCCAGACTTTCCTGTTTTGTTTCCCCTTTGTGAAGATGGGAATCACATAATCTGTTTTCCAGTCCTCTTGTAGTTCTTCGGTGCTCCAAGACCTTTGAAATAAATTGGTTCAATGGTTCTGAGATTACATCTACCAGGTCCTTCAAAATTCTGGGAGGTAATCCATTAGGTCCTGATGATTTGAACTAGTCTAGAGCAGAAGGGTGTTCTCTTATCATTTTCATGCTTATTCTTATTTTTATTTCTAGTCTTTTATGATAATGTTTTTGGTAGGTTGGGCTATATTTTCTTTTTGTGTGGAAACAAGAAGGTTCATTCTTATAAGATACAGCGGCCTGCTCAATCCAGATTAAAATGCTGTTTTCCTAGTTCCTAATATTTTAATTACTACTTATATCTCCTTTTAATCTGGAGAACCCAAATGTTAAAATTCCCATAGAAACACAGAAGAAAAGTCTCTAGGATTTGTTTTCGTTACACAGAACTAATTTCAGCACCAGAGACAGCTCCGTTCTTTGGCGTTTTTAGAAATACTCTGCAATAGTATTGTTATTGTGATGATCCTCATCACTAACTTGATTTTCATGTAATCTGATTATCACTTAAGAAAAGGCATTCAGCTGGTGCAGAATTCAATGCTCTGTTTGGTTGTCATTTACACAGTGAACACTCCCAAATCTATTTTAACTACAGGATCATAATTAAGTCACACAAGTATTGGTGGAAATTCCAGGATTTTGAGTCTCCCTATTGTTTTCCTAAATAAATAATAGTTTGAATTTTAACTTTATAGCATACATTTAGATATTCTGATGGATTTCAGATTCTAATTAGAACGTCTATTTTTCTTCTTTTTCATGTGTAATAGTACAGTTTCTCCAGAAAGATACTAGAACAAGACAATAAGCCTAAACTAGTACAATGAAACCAGTGATATCAATCTCCCTTCTGAGATTACAGCCCCATTCCTCATTCCGTGTGTGTGTGTGTGTGTGTGTTGTATTTAACACAAATACAACACAAATATAACAAAGGCAACAGTAAAAATATTGGGTTTCTGTCGTGATGGACTCTTGTGACGAGCCGAAGGACAGATGATGGAAGCAGTTAGCTTCCTCCCATAATTGGGGCATACCAGGGGTTGTGACACTAAATAGATAGATAGATAGATAGATAGATAGATAGATAGATAGATAGATAGATAGATAGATAGATATAGATATAGATATAGATATAGATATAGATATAGATGATAGATAGATAGATAGATAGATAGATAGATAGATAGATAGATAGATAGATAGATAGATAGATAGATATAGATATAGATATAGATATAGATATAGATATAGATATAGATATAGATATAGATATATATGATAGATAGATAAATAGATAGATAGATAGATAGATACACACACACATATTTGCTTCACATTAGCTACAATTATTAGTGCATTAGTGCACTGAGCTTGGTAAAACTTCTGCGTACATAAGATATACTGTTAATAGTCTTATTCCCAGTTTCAAAAGCTTTTCATTTAATTGTATATAACCTCATAGCTTAAATATCTCACTCATTTTCAAAATCAAATAATAATAATAATGAAATTTAAGACTAAAGAATCAGACTAATAAAGATAGGAAAGGCCTTCATTGCATAATATACTCATCTGAACAGGGAGGTTTTTTCGTAACAACGAGATCAATGTGTCTGACTTACAATCAGATAGTCCAGCATCTTGTGTAAGATGCATCTAATGAACCACAAAAATGGAGACATTGTACTGTTAAACATGTAGTGTGGAAAATCCTTTCAACAGCTGGTTAGGTTATCAGGCATCAGCATATCTTGTGATTTGTGTTTGGCCTAACAAAATGCTTTCTTTGCTTGCCCTGAATTAACTGCCATCCAGCTCTGCAATATACACTCATCCAAAACAGAGGGAAATTCTCTCTCATCCTTCCATAAAGAGAATTGTTTTTTAAACTCTAACCATTTCTTTTATTATTTTTCTTTGCCTAACTTCGCCCCATTGAAAAGCTTCAAAGAGGCACTTTGCATCTTTGTTGGTTTTGAGTTCTCGTTTGCAATGTTTCCAAGTTATGGCCTTTTACAGAAAGGATATTTTTCAAACCATACATTTTCTGTATTAAATGCATCACAGATCACGCTTGTAGTAATCTAGTTTCAAGGTCATCTTATTCCAAAGTGTTATAATCATTGTTAACAAGCAAGGCATGATAGTATTTCTTTTGTCCATTATACAGCTATAAAAATATTGACATTGCTCATTATCTCGAAATCCATTTAACTTTTTCCCCAAGCAGATTATTTCTGCCTTCCCAGTATATTTTCTTAATTCTAAATATTATTTTCCCCACAATATTAGACTCCACATCCTAAATAAAAATGAATTATTATTGCCAAGAACATTCATTTTTCATTCTTGTCCTTGTTTCAAATTAATTGTCCAATTACAAGAAATCCCCATGCTCTGACCATCTATCTCACAAAGGTGTCACATGCAGACAAGGCAGTGGTGGGTTTCAAAATTTTTAGAACCTATTCTGTAAGTGTGGCCTGTTTTGTGGGAGTGGCTTGACGGTCATGTGACCGTGTGGGAGTGGCTCGGCAGTAATGTAACTGGGTGGGAGTGGCCAACTTGATGTCACTCACCAGGAGATGTCATGGATTGGGTAAAATGTGGTGAAGCTCACTTAACAACGCTCTTGCTTAGCAACCAAAATTTGGGGCTCAATTGTAGTCATAAGTCAAGGACTATCTCTCCCTTCCTCTGCATGGCAGCTTTGTCCTAGTAAACTATTTCTCCTTTCTGGCAATTTTCCTCTCTGTTAGAGAGACCAAAATAATCCAGGCAATGTAAGGTTTCCTGCTGCAGCATGCGGTTGGACTAGATGACCTCTGAGTAGCCTTCTAGCCCTGAATTGCTGTGCTGTTTTTCTTTCTTTCTCCTAACAAAGAAACCTGCCTGAGGCTCATTCCACATTCCCGCCAGATAGCGATAATGAGATAATAACCCTAGAGAAAGTTTGGCTCCATTCACAAGCAGGGAATCATCCAAACCCTTTTAGAAACACAAAGCCCATATTGCACAAACCCCAAAACTTCAAAAACATAACACCATATAACATGTAACTATGTAACCAATTTGTTGTTCCCTGCACCTTTGCAATTTAAAGCTTTAATTTAAAGGCATTAAGACTTGTGGACTTCAACGCCCAGAATTCCACAGCCAGGCATGCTCAGATCTGATTTAAAGCGACAGCATTTGTTTTTCTCCTTTGTGAAAGAAGTTTCCTTCTTTCTTTTTCTTTCTTTCTCCCTTCCCCTCCTTCTTCCCCCTCTCCATCCCTCCCCCCTCTCTCACTCTCTCAAACACACACACACACACACGTTGGATTGGATATATTTCTCCTTCCCTCTATCTCGCTCCCCCGCAAATGCAGTGCACACACACAGAAGTTGGATTGGGTATATTTCTCCTTCCCTCTCTCTCTCTCTGAAATGCAGCATGCACGGACCGAAGTTGCTGAGCTGAGCAGTAGCCCTGAAAGCCAAATTTCTCCTCTCCAGCCACCACGATCTCTGCCGTGCTGCTGCTGCTGCCGCCGGCTGGGTGGGCAAAGGAAGTGGGTGGGCAAGGCAAGCATGGTGTGGACGGGCAGGGCGATCGAGTGAGAGGTGACCGGGCAGGCGATGGGAGCAAGTGTGGGGGAAGGCCAGGGGAGGGACCATTCTGGTACGCGGCCTCTGGAAGCCCCGGTACGGGAAGACACGCTAAATTCTTCGAACCAGTCTGCGTATACCGGTGCGGACTGGCTGAAACCCACCTCTGAGAGAAGACCATACTTTCCACTGAGTTCCCGACCTGGTCTCTTTGCTATCCTAAGCTGCAAAAGCTTCCCTAAATATATATTTCACATACCTTTTCACTACGAGTGTCTCTTCCTGGCCCTTTCCTAATGTTGAGACTGATACAGGCCTTCCGAACAGTGTTGCTGCCAGTGCTCATGCCTAATGGTGTAGCCCATTCCCGTAGAGCTACCTCACAGCTGAATGTTCAGTACTCTGAATTTCTCATCTGTACAAGAATTGTCTCTTCTTCTTCTGACTGCTTGCTCCATGTCAATTCATGGGCCATGCAAGGACATGCGTTTGCAAATATGTACCGTACACTTTGTTCTTCCATATTGTTATTAATGCAGATGTTCTTCACTTTGATACCAGTCAAAACAGACTAGTTCTCTATATCCCACAGTAACCAAAGCAAAAGTACCACCAGATGGGGATGATGGGAGCTGTAGTTTCATTTATTTAATAAAGACGAAATTGGACAAGAACTGGCACCAGTATTTCTCTTTCATGACTCAACCTGGAGAAATTGGTGCTGGAACTTGGACCATTAAATGCCAATGACAGTTGAAATTATCTGATTCTGGGTCTGCTGTTTGTGTAGGAAGGATTTTTAACAACCAAGTCTTCTAAACATTTCTAAACTTAAACCACATGCTAGTACATCAGATCATGACTGTTAAACCGTTTCAATCCAATAGAAAGCAAGTAGCTACCCATAATCTTTATTCAGCTAAAGTCCCCTACCACATGGGTTAATGAATCCCAATCTTTGGACTAAATTTCAATTATCTGTTCATATAAATTAACTCTTGCAAAGTATTGATATAGCAGTCAGAGTATTGATGTGTGAAGGGCTCAGGCTTCAGGACCAACAAATGGTCCTTATATCTGCAAGGATCCTTAGATGGTTGGCGCAGAAGAGTTGGAGGAGGAGGGGGGGAAGGAAGAGGAAGACACACACACACACAAACACACACAGAGAGGGGAAGGGAGGGAAGGAGAGGAATGAAACAGGAGCCTGAGGAAAAAGGGGAAGAGCTGCAGAGGCTCACATATTGATTTGAGATCCCAGCCAAAAAGGCTGTGCTGCAGACTTCTTCTTTGCATTTCTCAGTGGGTAAGCTTGAATCAGAGATAAAACATTGAACAAGACATGACTTTTCTTAATCTTTGCCTATATTCCCTTTTAGACATCCACGTCCTATTGGCAAAAGGGCTGTATGTCACACCAAAGGACATCATTTTCAAGGAAGGACATGTTTGATGCCTTAAGCTGTGCAAATAAACAAGGCCTTTTCGGCATAGCAGACATGATTTAATGACTGCAATGGGAGTGGAATTATGCTCCAGAAACAGCTGTGTATCTGCTATAGGGTAGGACTAGAAAGGGGTGCCAGAAATGCTGGTGCAACCATTGGGAGGGCTTTGGGCTGAGAAAAGTTGTGGTGTCATCAACATCAGAGCCGAGGTAGCGCAGTGGTTAGAGTGCAGCACTGCAGGCTACTTCAGCTGACTGCAGTTCTGCAGTTCGGCTGTTCAAATCTCACCGGCTCAGGGTTGACTCAGCCTTCCATCCTTCCGAGGTGGGTGAAATGAGGACCCGGATTGTTGTTGGGGGCGATATGCTGACTCTGTAAACTGCTTAGAGAGGGCTGAAGGCCCTATGGAGCGGAATATAAGTCTAACTGCTATTGCTAATCTCACCGGCTCAAGGTTGACTCAGCCTTCCATCCTTCCCAGGTGGGTGAAATGAGGACCCGGATTGTTTGTTGGGGGCGATATGCTGACTCTGTAAACCGCTTAGAGAGGGCTGAAAGCCCTATGAAGCGGTAGATAAGTCTAACTGCTATTGCTATTGCTATAATGAGAGAAGCATGAAACGAGTGTTGTGCTATTGTCAAGGGTAGGTGGCTCCCTTTCATTGGTCTGCTTCAGCCTTCAGAATCACTGCTGTGGACTGAGGTTGAGTGCTGCACCCTGAATACAGAGCCAGGCCTAAATGTGTATGCTCCTTACCCGCATAGGGAATGGGGGAGGCATGTGTAGAGATAGAGGAAAGGTTACGTAGAGGCCAAGCACAGCACACTGCCATGGCTTAGTAACTGCTTACCTCAGATGCCTATGAGCTCACCTAGTTAGCAGCACCAAGCACCGCCAGAAACCAGACTCCACCCTGGCTGGGATGTTCTTAAGATTGACAAGGAGAATACACCAATTACAATGCTGTTGCTATATACTCTTTGCTTTGCTTGTTAAAACAAAGAGCAGGCGATGGGAGCAAGTGGTGGGGAAGGCCAGGGGAGGGACCATTCGGGTACACGGCCTCTGGAAGCCCCGGTACGGGAAGACACGCTAAATTCTTTGAACCGGTCTGCGCGTACCGGTGCGGACTGGCTGAAACCCACCTCTGAGAGAAGACCATACTTTCCACTGAGTTCCCGACCTGGTCTCTTTGCTATCCTAAGCTGCAAAAGCTTCCCTAAATATATATTTCACATACCTTTTCACTACAAGTGTCTCTTCCTGGCCCTTTCCTAATGTTGAGACTGATACAGGCCTTCCGAACAGTGTTGCTGCCAGTGCTCATGCCTAATGGTGTAGCCCATTCCCGTAGAGCTACCTCACAGCTGAATGTTCAGTACTCTGAATTTTTCATCTGTACAAGAATTGTCTCTTCTTCTGACTGCTTGCTCCATGTCAATTCATGGGCCATGCAAGGACATGCGTTTGCAAATATGTACCGTATACTTTGTTCTTCCATATTGTTCTTCCAAGCACAGCACACTGCCATGACTTAATAACTGTTTACCTCAGATGCCTATGAGCTCACCTAATTAGCAGCACCAAGCACCGCCAGAAACCAGACTCCACCCTGGCTGGGATGTTCTTAAGATTGACAAGGAGAATACACCAGTTACAATGCTGTTGGTACATGCTCTTCGCTTTGCTTGTTAAAACTGTATAAAAGAATAAACTCTGCGAAGGGAGACAGACATCTTTGGATGAACCCTGCTATGACTGGTTTCTGAATCCATCATCTGGCGCCCCAAGCGGGACACCCTCCAGGGGAAGCAACAGCCAATATACCTTACCTTCGTCTGGAATAGACACCAAGGTGCACCTTCGTCCTCTGGGACCCCTCAGTGGTAAGTATGGGTTGCAATCTATCTCAACAACAACAACAACATGTGCAGGAACTTCGATTCCTGCTACAGAAGTCAGGTGTTACAGCACCTGAGGCAGACATAAGGAAGCTGGTTGGGGAGATAGGGAAACATTGTCCCTGGTATCCGGAGCCCAGGATGCTCCGTTTACGGGATTGGACAAAGATAGGGCATACTTTACATCTTGAACCCCGGGCTCCAGTACAGATATTAGCAATAGCAATAGCAGTTAGACTTATATACCGCTTCATAGGCCTTTCAGCCCTCTCTAAGCGGTTTACAGAGTCAGCATATCGCCCCCAACAATCCGGGTCCTCTGTTACATCTGTGGTTTCAATGCCGTCAAGCAGTGGGAAAATTTGGCTCTGATGCTTTGGCAGGAAAACAATTGACCACAAAACCTCCACCTGATTATGATCAAATAAAAATTATTCCCCTGGAATCATCTTCAATTGGACCTTCAGTTCCTCATGAAGGGGTTAATTCTTGTGCTTCTCCAACGGTCATTGTATACCCCCATGAGGCAAATTTTAGAGGAACAATTAGCAGGGGGGGGGTGTGGGGGGTATAGAAAAATTGCTGAAATGTTGTCTGTTTCTCCAGTTCACACTACGGGACAAGTAGATCAGAAAGGAGCTCACTCAGATAGTAGAATATCGTCCTCTGTCGTATGCAATTTTAATGGAACTTAAAAAAGGGTATTTAGAGATATGGGGTTGGGGAGTCCCTATGTACAGGGAATGCTGGAAGCCACTATGAGAAATCATATTTTGGTACCTGGAGATTGGAAAACTATCCTCCGCGAGCTGCACTGGCTGCCTATTGGTCTCCGGATACGCTTCAAGGCGCTAGTCGTCACTTATAAAGCCCTTCATGGTATTGGACCTGGGTACTTGAGAGACCGCCTGCTGCCAATCACCTCCACTAGACCGATTAGATCCCACAGATTAGGCCTCCTCCGAATTCCATCCGCCGGCCAGTGTCGACTGGCGACTACCCGGAGGAGGGCCTTCTCTGTGGCTGCTCCGGCCCTCTGGAACGAACTACCCGTGGAGATTCGAACCCTCACCACCCTCCAGGCCTTCCGCAAAGCAGTTAAAACCTGGCTGTTCTGACAGGCCTGGGGCTAAAGAGCTGTTGCCCCCGTCTCGAATGGTATGACTGTTGTGTGTTTTTAAATTATGTATGGTTATGTTTTGTCTTTTATTTTCTGTCTGTACCCCCCCTTCCCTGATTTGAATTGTGAGCCACCCTGAGTCCCCTTCGGGGGGAAAAGGGCGGCATATAAATATAATAAAATCAATCAAATCAATCAATCAACTACCTTTCGCATGTTGCTTACTCCAGCGGAATATGTGGTTTGGGACAGCAAATTGAAACACCAATGTACTGTGTATGCTCTTCACTCGGGGGGGGGGGTGTATAATTCCTGATCAATTGTATGGGTCTGGGGCCTTTGCTCCAGTTGATGCTCGGATTGTTTTACCAGCTGCCACTTTACAGATTTCTTCTGAATGTGCCAGCCGAGCATTTGGAAAAGTGCCTGTTTCTGGCAAGGCTCATCAGGCCTTCTCTAGTATCAGGCAGGCGGCTACTGAGCCGTATCCTGATTTTATTAACAGATGACGGGATGCTTTACGGCGACAGGACGTACAGGCCAATACGATCTCGTCGGACACGCCATCCAGTGACGTGGGGAGACGTGAAGAACCTGACCACCACAGCGCAGGCAGTGCCGCAACAGCAGCAAGTGGAGCAGAGACCCGAGAACTTCAGCACTGCCATTTTTGCGGTTCTAACTGTCAATTCCTTAGCCGTCATTTGTTTACGTTTGATTGTTAATTGCTGCCCTCTAGCGACAGCATCTGTCATCTCACCCAAAGATTGCATGTCCTTACCCAAGCATCCACTATATATTATATAGTTGCATATCTAGTATAATTGCATATCCTTACCCAAGCATCCACTATATATATCCACTATAAGAGCCGAGGTGGCGCAGTGGTTAAATGCAGCACTGCAGGCTACTTCAGCTGACTGCAGTTCTGCAGTTCGGCTGTTCAAATCTCACCGGCTCAGGGTTGACTCAGCCTTCCATCCTTCCGAAGTGGGTAAAATGAGGACCCGGATTGTTGTTGGGGGCAATATGCTGACTCTGTAAACCACTTAGAGAGGGCCCAAAGCCCTATGAAGTGGTATATAAGTCTAACTGCTATTGCTATCTATCTATTTATCTATTTATCTATCTATCTATCTGTTTATCTATCTATCATCTATCATCTATCTCTATATCTCTGTCTGTCTATCCATCCATCCATCCATCCATCCATCCATCCATCCATCCATCCATATCTCTTATCTATCTATCTAGAGCCAAGGTGGCGCAGTGGTTAGGGTGCAGTACTGCAGGCCACTTCAGCTGACTGCTATCTGCAGTTCAGCGGTTCTAATCTCACCGGCTCAGGGTTGACTCAGCCTTCCATCCTTCCGAGGTGGGTGAAATGAGGACCCGGATTGTTGTTGGGGGCAATATGCTGACTCTGTAAACTGCTTAGAGAGGGCTGAAAGCCCTGTGAAGCGGTATATAAGTCTAACTGCTATTGTTCAGAGCAGAGATAACTGGAGCTGAGGGATGAGCTTCTTGTATTTCATAATTGATTAATCAAGGAAAATAAATAACCACGTGCTTGTTTCATATTTGCAATAGCTCTTTCATGTGCACATCGCTTATTGCATGCAGTGGTGGGGTTAAAATAATTTGACAACCGGTTCTCTGCCCTAATGATTTCTTCCAACAACCAGTTCACCAAACTGCTCAGAAAGTTAACCACCGGTTCTCCCAAAGTGGTGCCAATTGGCTGAATCCCCATCACCGATTGCAGGTCTATAATAGCAGTTAGACTTATATACCGCTTCATAGGGCTTTCAGCCTTCTCTAAGCGGTTTACAGAGTCAGCATTATTGCCCCCAACAACAATCTGGGTCCTCATTTTACCCACCTCGGAAGGATGGAAGGCTGAGTCAACCTTGAGCCGGTGAGATTAGAACCGCTGAACTGCTGAACTAGCAGTCAGCTGAAGTGGCCTGCAGTACTCTACCCACTGCGCCCCCTTGGCTCATATAAGCCTTTCCTGCCTTTAGCAACCATGAATGGAGGAAGTGGTCTGTTATTCTGGGCTCTATTTCTTTTTCATATGAGTAGGAAATGACTTGGAGAAAACGAAAGAGGGAGAGGGCAGGTGAGATCTCAAAAGTCGCATTTTGGGCAATGGGCAACTTCCTTTTCTACAGTGGTCAAAATATGCATCTATTGGCATATTTTGGTCCAAAGAAGCACTTTGGTTAAAGGGCATCCATCAAGTTTCCACAGCCCAAAACTGTAGTATTGTACAATATTTAGTGCCGCTATGTGTTAATCTTGGGTTGAGTACACAGTAGGGATGAACTGAGAACAAAAATCAAATGAAGTCAGTAACAATTTGAATGTATAGATCAGTGTTTCTCAACCTTGGCCACTTGAAGATATCCGGACTTCAACTCCCAGAATTCCCCAGCCAGCATTCGCTGGCTGGGGAATTCTGGGAGTTGAAGTCCGGACATCTTCAAGTGGCCAAGGTTGAGAAACACTGGTATAGATAATCCTTGATTTCAAAAATCAAAAATCAAATGAAGTCAGTAACAATTTGAATGTATAGATCAGTGTTTCTCAACCTTGGCTACTTGAAGATGTCCGGACTTCAACTCCCAGAATTCCCCAGCCAGCAAGGAGTTGAAGTCCGGACATCTTCAAGTGGCCAAGGTTGAGAAACACTGGGTCAAAGCAACCAGGTGACAGAGCTTTTAATGTGAAAGCATTGGCAGCGCAAAAAAACCCCAAACCATCCAGGTGGGGAAATTTCATTGGGAGCAGTTCGGGCTCAAGCCAAGGCCTTCTGCTTTGGCGCCAAATGGCCAGTCGGTGAAGTTCATCACTGCAACTCTGGGGCTTAAAATAGCCCCAGACAATCTTATTCCGGGGCAGATTTCCTGTACCATCCCCCTCAGCTTTTGCATCCAAAAGACCCAAGTTCTGGTGTTCTGATCAGACCTACCGAGATATGCTCACCCTCGAAAGTCCGACCTCCCGATGTAACTGATTTTAAATCAAAATATTTAAATCATGACATTTTCTTGCCAAGAGAAGCATAGGGAACATAGCAAAATCAAACATTTCTGATTAAATGCTACAGAACATAATGGAAGTTTATACAAAAAAAAATACTCAATATAATGCCACTATGGAGAAGGGCATGTTTTACATATATACACAAAAACATTTCATGTAGAGAGATTTTGGAAACCTCCAAGAGTCTGCTTCTACCTCTTTCCTTAAAAGGGGAGATTCAACAATTACTATTTTAATATAAGGAGCATGTCCTTAGAAGCAATGTTCCCTCTAATTTTTTTTCAGTGTGAGCAGAAAAGTATAGTGTTTGAGCGGCATATTTTCATGCCTGAGCACCTTAATTTTTTTCACAGATGTCACCTAAGACAACAACGAAATCAGTATTATTTGAAACTCAAAGTTATGTTTATTCAAGGTACCCGCTTAATTAAAAGTGTTATATAATATCAGTATCACTTAACAACGGTCCTGCTTAGCAACCAAAATGTTGGCTCAGAAACTCTGGCATTGAAGCGTGCAAGTCTTAAAGCTGTCAAGTTACAAGACCCTCGCACCCCTAACCCTTTAGGGAAAAACCCCCAGGGATCTTCAAACCTGACAGCCTTAAGCCTTGTGGACTTCAACTCCCAGAATACTTTTCCGCTCACACTGAAAAAAAATTAGAGGGAACATTGCTGACGGGGTGAAGCATAGCTTGCATTGTCCCTAGTGCGGATTCTTTTCCCAGCCTTGGGAGCTGAAGTCCTCCGTCCCTCCCTTATTCCTGTTTCCTTTTCCTTCATTATATTCAATTGTTTCAATATTAAGTGTAATTCTTCCTTCCTAACATTTTTCCATTTTTTTCCTTATATTCTTTTCCATTTCAACATTGTCTTTGTTCCTTTGTCCTACTGTCTGTATTCCCCTTTCCCAGTTTTTGTGTGAGCCGCCCTGAGTCCCCTCAGGGAAAAGGGCGGCCTACAAATTCTAATAAAAATAAAAAATTCTAAATTCTTCCATTCTTCCTTCCTTCTTTCAATCCTTCCAATATTTTTTCCTTCATTCCCTTGTCTGTTTCAATATTAAGTACATTTCTTCCTTTCTTCCTATACTTTTTCCCATTTTCTTCCTTATATTCTTTTCCATTTCAACATTGCCTTCCTTTTTTCCTTCCTTCCTTCCTATACGTCTTTCCATTTTCTTCCTTATATTATCTTTTCTGTTTCAACAGTCTTTGTTTCTTTCTTCCTTCCTTCCTTCCTTCCTATACTTCTTCTTTCATTCATTATATTTTCTTTTCCATTTCAATATTAAGTGTAATTCTTTGTTCTTCCTTCCTTCTTTCAATCCTTCCAATACTTTTTCCTTCATTCTCTTTTCCTTCAATATTAAGTGCAATTCCTTCCTTCCTTCCTTCCTTCCTTCCTAAGTTATTTCCATTTTCTTCCTTATATAATATTTTCTGTTTCAACATAAAGTGCCTTCCTTCCTTCCCTCCCTCCCATCCCTTTCTTTATGTTTTCTTCATGCTTTCTTTTCTTTTTCCTCTGCTCTTTTTAAATCCCCCCCCCTTCTTCTCCTCCTCTACATTTAGGTTGGATTAGTTTGTACAACGGTCATCAAACTTCTGAAGTAAAAATAAATAAATCATATTTAAGAAGAAGAAGAAAAAGGAAGACGTTTTTAGTTAAGTCAAACGTTTTAATAAAAGTTTCATCTTTTAAGATTCGTCCAACACATCCAATTGTAACCTTAACAGTAAAGAATATCACCCCAGCTGCTAAAGGTTCAACCAGTCTGAGAACCATTGAAAAGACAACAGTGCAAAATCCAAAAGACACAACTTCCTCACCGCCATTGCTTTGGTACCAAATCTTTGAGGAAGGGGGTCCAGAAAGGAGGAGGAGGAGGAGGAGGAGGGAACCAAAGAGAGGCTTTTACCGGGTCTGCGCCCCACAGCCAGGACCGTCCTTGCGCCTCAAGCCGCGTTTCTTCCTGCAAAGCCCTTCGGGCAACCCGAGAGTTCCGCTTGACGCCAGAAGGGCTTTGCAGGAAGAAACGCGGCTTGAGGCGCAAGGACGGTCCTGGCTGTGGGGCGCAGACTCGGCAAAAGCCTCTCTTTGGTTCCCTCCTCCTCCCCCTCGTTCCACAGCCTGCATGACGCTGCCGCCCAGGCTGAGAGCTGCCGCTGAAACAAGTTTGGGGAGGTCCTTTGCAGGCAGCCAGTTCTAGCCGCCTGCAAAGGACTTCCCCACGTTTGCTTTGAAAGAAACCTCTGTGCGGGAGTTAGAAACCTCTGCGCGGGGGTTTCTTGCCATGTGTGCGGCCGCGCGGCCGCGCACCTTAAAGGGAACAGTGCTTAGAAGTAGTCCACTTTATTAATGGAACCATTTAAATACACGTATCCACATGTATTTGGCTGGAAGACTGTATCTCTCCAAGTAAGCTAGCAATAGCAATAGCAGTTAGACTTATATACCGCTTCATAGGGCTTTCAGCCCTCTCTAAGCGGTTTACAATTATTTTTTTTAGCAAATTGAGTCAGCAACTTGCCCCCACAGTCCGGGTCCTCATTTCACCCACCTCGGAAGGATGGAAGGCTGAGTCAACCTTGAGCCGGTGAGATTTGAACAGCCGAACTGCAGAACTGCAGTCAGCTGAAGTAGCCTGCAGTGCTGCATTTAACCACTGCGCCACCTCGGCTCTAGATCTTTAGGTCACCATCCATGAAATACTATATTCCAAGTGGAAGCAAGTTGGAATAGAGGGACACTATTTGTACTTCAAAAAGCCACTATGCCTGCCAAAATTTCAAAATGATAAGTGCAAACACAAGCCAGAGTTAGGTAGGCTCTGGCAGGATTCAAAAACCTCCCCTGTGATGGAACATCCACAATTATGCATAGCTGGCTGGGGGATTCTGGGAGTTGAAGTCCACAGGACTTCAAGTCACCAAGGTTGAGAAACACTGTCCTAGACATTGCAATAATAGTTTCCAAGTAAAAAAAATTTGAGGAACCAAATAAAAATACTATTTACATAATACATTACATCAGGTCAACCATCCAAGACTTCAAGTCAGGTGAAACCAACGAAGAGCCCTTTATTTTGCCTCCCATTATGTAAACACTTTTATTTTTAAGATGGAGTCCTCGAAGTCAGATTTCTTGAGAGAAGGAAGGCTGAAGAGCAACTTTCTTCCTCCTGGTCTCCTGTCTCTCTTCTGTCACAACATTATCTTCTCTCTTACAACAATATCCTTCCCTGCCTATCAGAGGCTCCAATGGATCAAGTGTTTTTCCAAAAAGAATGGGAGGGTTCACATTGCTCCCCAGACTCACAGTGGACAGGAACATTTCCTCTTCTGCATGAGGAAAGGCATCTCTCCCTCATTGCTGTGGATCTTCCACGATTTCATTCCCACCTGGTACTCTATTTTCACTTCAAAGAGCCACTTGATGTTGTTATGGAACCACATCAAGGGCAGAAAGGCTCTTATTGTGCTCTGGAGTCAAGAGCCACTGGTTACTTATGCCTCCAATCATGATTAAGAACAGGTGGCCATGCCAAATGACTGGCTGTGTGGGGACCAAATGGAGATTGATTGATTTATTGATTGATTTATTATATTTCTATGCCGCCCTTTTCCCCGGAGGGGACTCAGGGCGGCTCACAATCCAAGTCAAGGGGGGGGGTACAAATAAGGAAAAGAAAAAAAACACAGAACGAAACTGTACGACAATTTAAAAAGCACACAACAACCATACCATTCGAGAGGGGACAAAAGCTCATTAGCCCCAGGCCTGTCAGAACAGCCAGGTTTTAAGGGCTTTGCGGAAGGCCTGAAGGGTGGTGAGGGTGCGAATCTCCACGGGGAGCTCGTTCCAGAGGGCCAGAGCAGCCACAGAGAAGGCCCTCCTCTGGGTGGTCGCCAATCGGCATTGGCCAGTAGATAAAGCAAGAGAAGGCTAAAGGTACAATCTCTTTATGCTAAGCTTTACATAATCCACTCTGACATTTCCCACTTCAGTAAAATCCAGGACAATCCAGTGACAAGCTTCCCAATCTGACCCTCCTTCCAAAATATTAATGTAACTCCCTTAACTATTACTCCAACGCAGTGGTGTGTGGGAAAGTTAGATTCTTACAGTCGTCCTCCTCCTCCAGCTAAGCATGTCCACAATGGTCAACGGAAATCAAAAGAGGGCTAATTCTCCCTTTAGACTGAGTTGCCTTCAGAGTTGGTCAGGAAGCTCAGGATGTTTCCTACGTCCTACTATGCAAAAGGCTTGGATGCTTCACAGGGAAGAGTTCCAATCTCTCCCTCCAGAGCCAAGGTGGCGCAGTGGGTAGGGTGCAGCACTGCAGGATACTTCAGCTGACTGCAGTTCTGCAGTTCGGCGGTTCAAATCTCACCGGCTCAAGGTTGACTCAGCCTTCCATCCTTCTGAGGTGGGTGAAATGAGGACCCGGATTGTTGTTGGGGGCGATATGCTGACTCTGTAAACCGCTTAGAGAGGGCTGAAAGCCCCATGAAGCGGTATATAAGTCTAACTGCTATTGCTAATTTCTTCCTGGTGCACAGTGGTTTAAGGATCAGCCTGCAGGAAAAGCAAAATCAGCGGCTGAAATATTTCCCCGGGACAATTCTGTTGCCATTCCTACGGTCCTTGAATGCATTAGGGTGAAATGGCTATCCCAGGCAGCTGATTCTGAGAATCAGTGCAGCTGCTGGATGGATAAATTATTGATGGTGGCTAATGACTGGATAATTGAGGCAGAGCAAAGAGCAGCAGGTATCAATTATACATAGGGTAGTGGGCAGCTGGAATTGAGCAAGAAGGGAAGGAGGGAGGGAGGGAGGGAGGGAAGGGCTACAAAGGTCAGTGCCAAGTCTTGTGCAGAACATGAACTACCACAGAACCAGAGTCACATATGAGATGGGACTATCTGAAGCTCATGGATACAGGCTGTGCAAAAATAGCCTGACTGTTGAAGCCTTCAAAGTGCTGATTTAGCAAAGGAGTTGCAGCTGATCATAGCCCGGCATTCTCTGAAACTCAGCAGGGATCCTCTGACACTTAGGCTTGTCCCTGAATGGACAGCCAAGGCCCAGAAATGCATTGAATAAGCTCCCCCCCCACACTTGACTACAAATTTCAAGCAAGGAATACCCTTACCGCAATACTGTGGAGACATGTACCCCCTGTTACAAAGAACACAGTTTCCATGATGTAGATCAGGGCTGTCAAACTCCTGGCCCACAGGCCAGTTGGGTCATGCACTGACCATGCCCATGCCTGGTTTATCAAAGGTGGGGGGAGTCCTGATACGTCATGTGATGCTGCTGTGATGACTTGACTTTGACATTCCTGATGTAGATAGATGTGAAGAAGTAATCATGGGATACCATAGACCAGTGTTTCTCAACCTTAGCAACTTGAAGTTGTCTGGACTTCAACTCCCAGCTTGTCCTTCTGGTCACCAAGTGTTTAGCCAGTGTTAGAGAACATAGAACAGTGTTTCTCAACCTTGGCAACTTGAAGATGTCCAGACTTCAAGCTGACTGCAGTTCTGCAGTTCGGCTGTTCAAATCTCACCGGCTCAGGGTTGACTCAGCCTTCCATCCTTCTGAGGTGGGTGAAATGAGGACCCGGATTGTTGTTGGGGGCAATATGCTGACTCTGTAAACCGCTTAGAAGGGGCTGAAAGCCCTATGAAGCAGTATATAAGTCTAACTGGTATTGCTTCAAGAGCCGAGGTGGTGCAGTGGTTAGGGTGTAGTACTGCAGGCCACTTCAGCAGACTGCTATCTGCAGTTCGGCAGTTCAAATCTCACTGACTGAAGGTTGACTCAGCCTTCCATCCTTCCGAGGTGGGTAAAATGAGGACCCGGATTGTTGTTGGGGGCGATATGCTGACTCTGTAAACCGCTTAGAGAGGGCTGAAAGCCCTATGAAGCGGTATATAAGTCGAACTGCTATTGCTATTGCTAACTGCTATTGGTGTCCTTCATTTGCAGCTCAACTTGGTCATAAAGGAATGCCCAAGGGGGGGGGGGGCAACAATTCACACAATATATTCTGAGTTTAATAAACACATATTTTCTGGTTCAGGAACCTTCTACAAACACGGAGGCAGACAGCATAAAATAGAAGCATCAGCAGAATTGATATATCAATTAAGATAGTCGTAGAGTCCAGGATGGGTTCTTGGGACCAGATCAGGTAGGCATCTGGCATCATCTATCTCTGAGAAAGTTCCTTTGCCAAAGAGCCCCAAGCCGTGTGCTGCTTTTGGCTGGAAAGGAGCAAACGAAACTCCTGCAAAACTCCTGGAGCATTCTTCTATCATTGCCTGGAGCTGGGGCTAGATCAGAAGCAGGAAGCCCTGGTTTAACTAACACTCATTCTCCCTAGGTGTAGAGAGAACTTCTGCTACTAAGCATCTGCAAAGCTGCCAGACTAGTGCTGAAAGGTAATCAAATGTCCTTCATTCGCCCTCTGCCACGTTCTGTGCTTCCTGCTCACTGTCTCCCTCCCAGTCTCTTTCCGCTCTTCCCTGCAAAAGAAATTACAATTGTTATTTATTCAACTCACCCAACCCATTGCTTCTAATCTCTGAGCCTGCAGCACTCAGTAAATTGAATCAGAGAAATGCTCTGTAACCTAGGAAAGGCTCTTGGCTAGGCACCAGGAACCTGGGAACCTCACCACCCAACAGGAGCACGAGAAACCAAAATCCACAGGCTTGTCTGCCATCCTACGGTCAATATTGGTGGCTCACTGATTTTCTGTGGCACATTCTGACAGCAGACAGACAAGAGTGCCTCAACAAAGGAGACGCTTTCTCTTTCCTGTGTCTTTAAAGCAGATGCTACGATTCCAGTTTTCAGTGTGGAATGCAGGATGCAAAAACAAGGCAGATGATATCACTGCAAGGTCCTGGAAGGACATCCTGCCCATTAGTTGTGATTTCATCTGTATAAAATTTCTGTGCACAGACCCTGATGGGTTTCCATTTTACAGAGAATTCAGAGAGATGACACAGCAGAAGAGATGCTCAGAGCACCACCGCAAGAAGAGAAAGATAATGCTCACTGCAAAGACATAAGAATCTTATTAGGTATTACGCCGAGGCAATAAGAGCAGCAAAAACATCCTTATTTTTCTGCTCTTCTGGCGTTCTTCAAGTATCAGCTGGTTTCGCTGTTTAGAATGACCGGTCCTTTTTGGGTCAAGAGGTCCTGAGGAGTACCTGCAATGCAAATGTGAAGGCTACTTTCAACACTTGTTAAATAGAATCATTTGGATTTACACCAGTCGGATTCCATTTTGCAAGTCCTACAAAGTTGACTTGTGTTATTATCTGGGAGGAGTTGAATTCTCTTCATCTTGAGAAAATGGACAGGGTCCTGCGCCCTGTCTGTACAACTAATTGTGTTTTAAATCCATGTTCCCACTAGTTGGTCAAGGTTTCCAGGGAAGGGGTATGCCAGGGGATCCATAGGACCACCAAAAATCAGGTGGCCTTGAGAGCGGAGGTAGCTTTCACCCCTCCTCAAGAAGCCATCACTGGATCCTATGGAACCAAACAGTCTCCAAACTTTCCTTTTAAGAGAAGTGGTTAGTTTACAGTCCCAAAGGATTCTGGAAGAAGTTGATTATATGAATTCCTTCTAGTCTGGATTCAGCCCAGGATATAGTACCAACCCAGTTCTGACTGCATTTGCTGATAATCTATTGCAGGTTCTGGATGGACATAGTACATCTATCTTCTGTGATCTTTCAGCAGCCTTAGCAATAGCAATAGCAGTTAGACTTATATACCGCTTCATAGGGCTTTCAGCCCTCTCTAAGCGGTTTACAGAGTCAGCATATCGCCCCCAACAACAATCCGGGTCCTCATTTTACCCACCTCGGAAGGATGGAAGGCTGAGTCAACCCTGAGCCGGTGAGATTAGAACAGCCGAACTGCAGAACTGCAGTCAGCTGAAGTAGTCTGCAGTGCTGCATTTAACCACTGCGCCACCTCAGCCTTCCATGTCATCAGCTATGGTACCTTTCTGGACCAGCTTAGGGGTTTGGGTGGCAAAATATTATGATGGTTCTCCTTTCTCTAGGGCCAGTTATAATTGCTTTAGGGAGGTATCTAGTCCTGCTTTATGGGATGGCTTCTTTGAACATCTGCATGAAACTGCTGGGTCTTTGTGGTGTCATGAATACCATCTGTATGAGGATGATGCTCAATTATATATCTCTGGCCATGGTGAATTAAGTGAGGCTCCAAAGGTTCTGTCCCATTATCTGGAGGCTATGGGAGTCAGAATGAGGAAGAACAGCGGTTCAAAATGTCAGGATCAAATGGCTGCTGATTTTAAGCTCCCAGATTGTGAGTCTGGAGATGTTTCATCCTTGGTTCTGGCCCAGGTTTCACTACTCTAATCACACCCAGCTGCACCTGTTCATGAATCAGTGGGCCTTGTTTTTATTCATTCCTTAGTCACTTCTTACTTGGACCATTGCAGTGCAGTGTACATGGGACGGTCCCTGAAGATTATATAGGCACTACAATTAGTTGTAACGTTCCTGTGGTTCGCCCATGAGGCCAATGTTGAGAAAAGACAGGAGACAACCTTTCTCGGGATGGAGCGACCCAGATTGGGGGTCTGGAAGCCCCTTTTATTGAGATAGGACAAAGGCAGGAGGAGCAATAGCATGTGAGTAAAAACAGCCTGTAAAAGTACAATTTCTAATCTACTGCTCAGTCTATATATGGTCAAATCCTGGACGTCAATGGTAGGGCACATCTCAGGATGTTATGTTATGCACTATCAGGATGTTATGGCGTTCTAGGAGTTTGTTTTCTCCTGTGTGGTTCAGCGTGACTCTGCAAGCCCTAGTATGAACTGGACAATGGGGGACACACACCTACACAAGGAACTATATTACAACAATTAGTCCAGAATGCAGTGGCATGGGTAATTAAGGACAATTCAGTATGCCCATGTAGCATCACTACATGGTCAACATTACTAGAAGCCACATTGGCTTTTGATAGGCTTTCAGAGAAAATTCAAGATGCTAGTTTTATTTACAAATCCTTACATGACACGGGACTGGTTCTCCAGTAGTCCCTCTCACAGGCTCTGATAGGATCAGCGTGAATCTTTGAATTTCTTTCTTGGGATAATGCCATTTGACTGGACTCAAGAGGTGTGCCTCTTCTTTTGAGTTTCCATCTGGAAAAATTAATGAATGTCATTGATTACTGATGAATTACCTTTTGCTTTTAGTCTTTGCCTTTTGGCATTGTTTGGCATTTTGGTTTTGTATTTTCGTTCCTGAAGGGCGGCCATATAAATCTTAAAACAAATAAACAGCGCTATCAAAATGTTCAGGCAGATCCATTTCATTGGGAAACAGGGCACAATGCAAACGAAATTATGGGGCCAACCAATCCAATTGATCAGCAGAGAGCAACATGATCCTCCAACCTAATTTTGTGGTTTTCCCAACCCCACCCCACCCCACCCCCGTTTTATAATGAAAAGAAGTAATGTTGAGATCATCACAAGCCAGAAGAGCAGATGCTTCCACCTTCCGGCCTGGTCTATTTCCCATCTTGGGTCTCTTGAAAGCTTGCAGCAGATCAGAAGATGGGAGCGGAAACATCCGCTGGGAGGTGGAAATCATCTCCCATTTTCTCATTCTCTGATCCAATTTCCTCCCAGAAGAGGCAGCGTCTGGTATTCACTAATGGCCCAATCTGTCTTAATTAGCCGGAGAGAGAGAGAGAAACCAGCAGAGGAAGGGGAGACTGCAAATCTCCAGCCTTCACAGAGGAAACAAAGGAGGTGATCCTCAGCCAGGCTGGTTGGAATGTATTCCCCATCTATGAATGGACAGACAAGGCACAACAGCCAGCTCCTTGTTCCCCCAACATTTATTTCTTCCTTAACACACACACACACACACACACACACACACACACACACACACACATATATGGAGGGGGGGAGAGGGAGAGGGGAGGGAGAGAAAGATTTAATTTATATCATAATCTGGATAGAAGACAGTGGAGAAAGAGAATGATAGGTAATTTAGGGGAATGGTTTTTCGCACTCACAACCTAAACCCCACGTATGCACAAATAGCAATAGCAATAGCAGTTAGACTTATATACCGCTTCATAGGGCTTTCATCCCTCTCTAAGCGGTTTACAGAGTCAGCATATCGCCCCCAACAATTAGATAGATAGATAGATAGATAGATAGATAGATAGATAGATAGATAGATAGATAGATAGATAGATAGATGATTGATAGATAGATAGATAGATAGATAGATAGATAGATAGACAGACAGACAGACAGATAGATAGATAGCAATAGCAGTTAGACTTATATACCGCTTCATAGGGCTTTCAGCCCCCTCTAAGCGGTTTACAGAGTCAGCAAATCGCCCCCACAGTCTGGGTCCTCATTTTACCCACCTCGGAAGGATGGAAGGCTGAGTCAACCCTGAGCCGGTGAGATTTGAACAGCCGAATTGCAGAACTGCAGTCAGCTGAAGTGGCCTGCAGTACTGCACCCTAACCACTGCGCCACCTCGGCTCTATGAAGCCCCACATACTCACAACCTCCTTTGGAGGCCCAGTTCCCTCTCCTATAAGTAGGAATTTCTCAATTTGCTCATGGTCTCCTAACACGTCTCATAGGAAGACCTACAATAGATGTAAGGAATCACTAAAACAAAAACTTTCCAAGGGACTCTGCTACAGAGGGTCCTTGACTTAACAACCTACTCGCTTAGTGACCAAGGTTACAACAGCAATGAAAAAGTGACCTATGATTGGTCCTCGCACTTATGACTGTCCCAGCATCCTCATGGTGACACGATCAACATTCAGGCACGTGGCAACTGGCATGGGTTTATGCCGCTTGCAACGTCCCAGGCTCATACGTTCACTTTTTGCCATCTTCCCAGATGGTTTCCAACAAGCTGGAGGGATGCCGGATTCACTTAATGACCATGTGATCCACATAACAAATGCAGAGGTTCAGTTAATAACTGGCAAAAAATGGTCATAAAACTGGGCATGACTCATGTAATAAGTACCTGGTTTAGCAATGGAAATTCTGGTCCGAATGTGGTTGAAATCGAGGGTTATCTATACCAGTGTTTCTCAACCTTGGCAACTTGAAGATGTCCGGACTTCAACTCCCAGAATTCCCCAGCCAGCATTCGCTGGCTGGGGAATTCTGGGAGTTGAAATCCGGACATCTTCAAGTTGCCAAGGTTGAGAAACACTGATCTATACATTCAAATTGTTACTGACTTCATTTGATTTTTGTTCTCAGTTCATCCCTACTGTGTACTCAACCCAGGATTAACACATAGCAGCCCTAAATATTGTACAATACTACAGTTTGTAAATATTGTACAATACTACAGTTTGGGGCTGTGGAAACTTGATGGATGCCCTTTAACCAAAGTGCTTCTTCGAACCAAAATATACCAATAGCTCCACCTGCCGGTAAAGTTTAAAGCCCGTTAATGAACAATAGAGTTGCAGTGAATTGGGCAGCTTTATAAACCTAAAAGAACAAATGAATAGGTGGAAAAATTCTTACTAATTCTTCTATTTGATTTCCATTGAATTTTCCATTCATAGTTTTAAAAAGTGGATTAAAAAAACGCTTGGTCAAAAAGGTCACCAAAGTGATCTCATGCTGATCAGCACATCCTCAGGTCTTCTGGCACTTGGAAAGTTTTACAGAATGTGGTCCTCTGTGTTTCAAGAGGGTACAGGATTGAAGGGTCCTCTTGTATGGGGCAGCCTTTGAAGAGTATTCGGAGACTACAACTCGTCCAGAACGCAGCCGCGCGAGCGATGGTGGGTGCACCTCGGTACACCCACGTTACACCTATCCTCCGCGAGCTGCACTGGCTACCGATCGGTCTCCGGATACGCTTCAAAGTGCTAGTCGTAACTTATAAAGCCCTTCAGGGTATTGGACCTGGGTACTTGAGAGCTGCCAATTACCTCCCGTAGACCCGTTAGATCGCACATGGTCGGCCTCCTCCGGGTTCCGTCTACCAGCCAATGCCATCTGGCTACGACCCGGAGGAGGGCCTTCTCTGTGGCAGCTCCGGCCCTTTGGAACGAACTCCCCGCGGAGATTCGGACCCTCATCTCTCTCCAGGCCCTCCAAAAAGCCGTTAAAACCTGGCTGTGTCGGCAGGCCTGGGGTTGATGAGTTCCCCTCCCCTCTCGACTTGTATGGCTGTATGACTCTTGTGTATTTTAATTACGTGTATTGTGTTTGCATCCCCTTTTCCCCTTTTGAGTTGTTCGCTGCCCTGAGTCCCTCCCGGAGAAGGGCGGCATACAAATAAACTAAATCTTAATCTTGTAGGCATTGATGAATCTGGGTGATTCCGTTTCAGCATAGTATCTCAGGCCAACCGAATCTGATCAGCGCAAGCATCATTGAGCTGTTCACATCAAGCCCACCAGACCCACCCTACTTTCACGCTAGAAAGTTTGGCTTTTCATTAGCTTCGCTCAACCACCAGCCCATCTTCTCCTCATCCCTATGACAAGAGGAAGACATCTTGAGAGTGTGAAGAAAATGCTTGTGATTGCAACGGGAGAAAATCCAGGTTACAGCCAAAGGAGAGGAGTTTCTGAGATGTCCTTGGTGTTCAGAACAGTTCCCCTAAGCCTGCATTATTAATACCGTCTTGTCGGGTAGTGAATTATTTATTTAGCACTATTTGTAGGAAGTGCAAGAGGCACCAAGGTGCTTTTAAAATAAAGAGTACAGAAATTATATGGATTATTAACCCCCTTCCTAACTAAGAAGAGGCTGGAAAACAAATAAGACGAAACTTGTAGGATGCAACTGTTTAATTGGGGCCATAGGCAATAACTACAATATTGCTTTTACTGGCAATATGTAAAGTATTGTGGGAGGTTTTTCAGCTGAACAATAGAAAAAAATATGAGATACACAGAATGCTGAATCTGACAAGAGGACTTCTGTGAAGTACCCGTGGTTCGCCCATGAGGTCAATGTTGAGAAAAGACACGGACACGAGCTTTCTCGGGATGAGGCGACCCAGATTGGGGTCTGGGAGCCCCTATTATTGAGATAGGACAAAGGCAGGGGGAGCAATCAGCATGTGATTTAAGACAGCCTGTCAAACTACAATTGCTAACCTACTGCTCAGGGAAGTTCTGTCTATATATGGTCAAATCCTGGGCGTCGTTGGGTAAGGCACATCTAGAGTGAACTATCAGGATGTTATGTCTTTTAGGAGTTTGTTTTTTCCTGTGTGGTTCAGCGTGGCTGTGCATGCCCTGTTATGCACTGGGCCATGGGTGACCGCCACATCTACACAAGGAGTTATATGACAACAGACTTCTACTGCAAATGCGGTAACTGCTCACAGCCTACAGAAAGCAGCAATTCTTTCCTGGTGGCAAGACTCCATCAGGTATAGCAACTCTTAAGACCTTCCTTATCAAAACCTACCATTAATCTCTTTCTCAGTCCTTTAGAATAAAAGGATTCCAGTATTTAGTACAGAACCAACTGAGCCAACGTGGCGCAGTAAAAGAGCCGAGGTGGCGCAGTGGTTAGGGTGCAGTACTGCAGGCCACTTCAGCTGACTGTTATCTGCAGTTCAGCGGTTCTATTGGATGCCTTGGACGTAACCAAGCAAAATGAATTGAATTACATTTGCTGGACTCAAGAGGTCTTCAGAGAACTGAAGGCAGCTTTATGCAGTCAATGTGTATTGATGGCCAAATTTTGATTCCCCCTTTATAATGTATGGGGATTTCAGACGTTGGATTGGAGACAGCCCTTAATTCACTTCATGTGGGTGAGGACTATTGTACCCTCCCCTTTTTTTAAAAAAAATACATTTTTAATAGGATCAAATGGTGTCAGGGGCAGGTGAACGATGGGTTAAGCCCTACAGTGGGCTTTGCAGAGGTTCAGAATCAACATATGGGCATACAATTTCACAGTCCTCATCCCCCCCCATCCTGGAAAAGATGGGAGATACCAGTTGGCAGTTAGCAGTTAGACTTATATACCGCTTCATAGGGCTTTCAGCCCTCTCTAAGCGGTTTACAGAGTCAGCATATCGCCCCCAACAATCCGGGTCCTCATTTCACCCACCTCGGAAGGATGGAAGGCTGAGTCAACCTTTGAGCCGGTGAGATTTGAACAGCTGAACTGCAGAACTGCAGTCAGCTGAAGTAGCCTGCAGTGCTGCACTCTAACCACTGCGCCACCATGCTTGGCCATGCCTCACCCCTCCTCTCTCAATCACTCCTTGTCACCCCTAGTTTCGCTTTGCCTCCTGGCCACCCACCTCAAAGGCCTCAATGTATCTATAGATCTTTAAAAACGTTCACCTTTTTTGACTTTTATTATCTGCATCTACATACTATAGATGTACTTTCATGGACCAATGAAAGGAGGAAATGTCTTGACTTGCTGGCTGGTTGGATTTGTCAGTTGGAACCTTGACAGAGTTCAAAACCACAAAATTCCATTGTGTATTGAGTCTCCTTCTCCACTACTTCTCAAGAATGAGATAATTCTTTTCCCTATTGGGCATTCCAATGCCGATCAAGTGTTCTATAAAAATAAGGGTCCCCATTTTACTGGTGATAGCCTTTTATTGCTGGCATTAATCAAGGAGTGATGAGCTTTCAGGCTCAATGGCTGTCATCTAGTCTTCTGCTGACCTGATGTTTGACCAGCAGCTGGCCTCTTCATAGTGTGCTCATCACTCCTTGGTCCTTGATTTGCCTGCGAACACTGTTGTGCTCCTTTAAGAATCTCTCCAGATTTACCTTTCCTCTCTGATCTGGGTCTATACGGATTTTAAAGTGATCTTTGCCTGGATTAAGGAAACAAATGTGTAAGACAAAAAGCTAACTTCATTCAGCCAGCTTCCCGCTCAAAATGGTAAGATATATCCTGCCTCTAGATTACTTCGATCCTTCACCAAGGGCAACAAGGGTTACTAAGACATACGGGGAGCTGGAATGCAGCATTTGGAAGGTCCGTCCATTTTAGCACTTGCAAGTTCAGAAAACAGGAAGAAAAAGTTTGCCAAGTTTTAAATTCAGTTCAGCAAAGGCTTGTGTATCTTTGAGGAACATGGCAAGAACAGCCACATAAAATAATCTCCAAAAGTAGAACTATCTAAAACTAACAAAAAAAAGAGCTCTTCCTGCCCCCTCCATCCCAGAATGACAAACCCCACAAAAATTGTCCCAACTAAGCTATTTTTGATGCTGACAATTCCATATAAACAGGTTCTTCAAAAAGAGGAATTTTGGGGAGGGGGGGGTCATGGTGAAGAAACGGCACACCCCCAGTTATGAGTGCTCCCACAGAGCCATGTCAATTTCCGCTATAGAAAAAATCTTGTCAATTTTCACATTTAGTCCTAAGGATTAAATGGCATTTTAAAGTCAAAACAGTGTGTATTAAAAAAATACACTGATGGCATTAAATTTTAGAAATTCCTTACTTGCAAACAAGACTATGAATATAGCATAGTATAGAGGATGGCGACAGATAACCAGAATAATAAAGTAACTTAGAGCTGGAATCCAGGTCTACCCAGGATCAGAATCTGTGCTTTATATAACACCAATATTTCAAGAAAACAGGTACAAACACCAACTCTGGATTGTCTTCAAATGCAATAGCCCTGAATGTTGAAAGGGAAAATAGTTCCTGAAACAGAACCATGCTTGGGCCAATATATGACAACGTTCAACCGTCTGTTTCAAGGAAACTGAATTAATGCGTATCAGCCAATATTGCTCTTTCAACTGTTGCCAATAGATACAAAACATTCACTTCAGTTAGACCTGCAGATATACATCGGAAGGGGTCTCTCCATAGTTAAATGATAGGCAAGTAGACTTTTCGTGCTGCACTCCTCCTTCAGATCAAGTATCAGGTGGCTAAAATGTAGGTACTGCCAGCAAAGTACAGATACTTTAATTGGATAAGATGATTCTTGGCTGTTGCTTCCGCTGTTCTTTTCCCCTTAAGAAACAGGACAGTTTAGCACCATAATCTCCAGTTATGTTTTAAGTTTATGCTGTCAGAACACCCTGAGCACACTTGCACATCAAACTTCAAGTTTTTATCAGTCATCATCTGGCCTTTAAAAAAAAACACTACTCCATCTCATTCTAACCAGAGGAATAGACCCTTGTGCTCTGGGTAGCACGCACGTCTTCAGCTGTGACTATGTAAGACATGCGCTCGACCGGTTTAGGTATTTGGAGGAACAATAATTAAAGTGATTCGTGATGAGGGTCAGGCAGCCTTATGGTCTGGGTGGCTCTTGAGTTTGTGGAACTTGACACTGTCTAGCTTCTCAAAACGTTTGCCACAGTGTTCGCAAGTGAAGTTGTATTGGACTTCTGAAGTGTGCTTCTTCATATGCCAGTTGAGAGAAGACCTCTGACGGCACTGATAGCCACAAATCTCACACCTGTGGAGAGAAAGAGTTGTCATTCCATGACACCCCAGACTGGAAACCAGGAAAGAATCCCCAGCCCCAATCACTACCAACAGCTGTTGCTGTCTATTCAGCATCTGCTACTATAATCAAGCAGAGAATGTATTTCAATTTACCCACTTTTCCTGTCAAGTACTGAAAGTAGCTTTTTTTTAAAGTACAATTGTAATTAATAATTGCATAATTACAAAAATAATTAGCACGGTTGTTTAGTCTCAAGTATATCAAATGTACTTATAGTACAATTGGTCTCCGGACGCAATTCAAGGTGTTGGTTATTACCTTTAAAGCCCTACATGGCTCAGGACCAGCCTACTGCCATACACCTCCCAACGGCCGATAAGATCCCACAGGGTGGGCCTCCTTCGGATACCGTCAGCCGGACAGTGTTGGCTGGGGCCCCCCCAGAGGAGAGCCTCCTCTGTGGCTGCTCCGACGCTCTGGAATCAGCTACCCCCCGAGGTCCAGACCTTGCCCACTCTCAGGGCCTTCAGGAAAGCCGTTAAAACCTGGCTGTTGCGGCAGGCCTGGGGCTGTTGACCTTATTGAAAGGTCCAGCCCCGATTAGAACGTATGTGTGTTGTGTATTTTAAACAATTTTTTTTAACTTATTTTGCTTTTCTTTTTTTCTTCTTTCATTGTAAGCCGCCCGGAGTCCTTCGGGATTGGGCGGCCTATGAATTTAATAAATGAAATGAAATGAAATAATTACTAAGCAGCTCATTCAGAGTTCCCATTTTCATGGTATTGGACCTGGGTACTTGAGAGACCGCCTGCTGCCAGTTACCTCCAACAGACCGATTAGATCCCACAGATTAGGCCTCCTCCGAATTCCATCCGCCGGCCAGTGTCGACTGGCGACTACCCGGAGGAGGGCCTTCTCTGTGGCTGCTCCGACCCTCTGGAACGAGCTCCCCGTGGAGATTCGAACCCTCCCCACCCTCCAGGCCTTCCGCAAAGCCCTTAAAACCTGGCTGTTCTGACAGGCCTGGGGCTAAAGAGCTTTTGCCCCCCACCCTCGAATGGTATGACTGTTGTGCGTTTTTAAATTATGTATTGTTCTGTTCATCTTTTTTATCCCTTATCTGTACCCACTTCCCTGACTTGGATTGTGAGCCGCCCTGAGTCCCCTTCGGGGAAAAGGGCGGCATATAAATGCAATAAATTCAATTCAATTCAATTCCATTTTAAAAAATGGCTAGATATGATCAACCGGACTGAGCCCTGGCCAATAGGCACAAAGAAGGAAGAGCAATCAAGCTCCAAAGAACTCGCCCAGTTGCTCTCAGGCTGGAGGGTGGCTCAGCCCAGACTCTCTTGTCATGCCCCAGGTGACTCACTGGAGAGGTGTCTCTCCCGTATGTGTTCGACGATGGACCTCCAGATGGTTTTTCCGCTTGAAGGATTTTCCACAAGTCTCACAGGTAAATTCACGGACTCCTGGGAAGATACAGGAATAAAAAAAGAAACAGCAAAGACTCATCAATAGCTAACGTAAGGACATTCTCTGTCCCAAAGAAGAGACATCTCCTGAAATAACTTGCTTGAAGGAGCAGCCCTGCCATTAATCTAATCGTATTAAACCTTCAAACACCATGCACCACTTAAAGGAACATGCTTTAAACTTAAGAGAGAAATAATAAAAAGAGAGTCCCAATCTCATTGGTCCACAAATTCAATATTCAAAGAAAACTAGGCTTAATAAACTTTTTATTAAAAGTTTAACGGAGCATAAAAACTAACACAAATTAATAGAACAAAAGCACAAAAGAAAAAAAGTAAAAGAGCAAACAGAAAGAATAACCTGTTAGTTTGATTTATTTATCTAAAACGTTTATGTAACTGCCCACCTTTAATCCAAATTCTAAGTGGCCCCCAAACAAGGTTTAAAACAATAACAGTAATAAAGATAACTTGGCCTGTGCCAGAGAGGCTTTTAAAGAGGTTAATCAGCACCTTGAATTACACCCAGAATTCATGGGGAAACCTAGGGGCACCCTTCACGGAGTATAACACCTCATTCTGCAATAGTGGTCTTCAAAAGCAGCCCCATATAATCCACACTGCGGTAATCCAGACAGTGACCAAGGCATGAATGACAAGTGAGGACTCCCAGTCGAGGAAAGGCCGCAATCAGCATACCAGATGAATCTGTGGAAAGGCCCCCACTAGCCACGGCTGCCACCTGCTCAAGAGGGAGCCCCGAGTCTAGGAAAATCCCCAAATTTGGCACCAGCCCTAGGACTGCCAACCCATCCAGAGTCAAAAGATGAAATTATTACAATACTATGATTATAAAAAAAAGCTCACTCTTTTCTATTATCCAGGATTTTTTTCTAATCGCAAAACCACGAATCGTAAATTTGTTTTGTGGGGGGAAAAAATCTATGAAGGATTTCCAGTAAACCATAAATGTAGATAGTTTTTTTTCTCAAGCCAGAAGTTAATTTAACCGTCTCAGAAAAATTTATCATCTTTACCAACCATTCTTGCATTGTGGGTAGTGTTAGGCCTTTCCATTTTTGAGCAAATGACTATTTGCTGCAGTTGTCCTCTATAGAAACAACGATTCATGATTTGTTTTCCTACTTGTACATTACTTGCAAAAGTTAAGTCAGAATAGTTTGGTTCTACGTAACTTCTGGGAATCAACAAAAATACAGAACAATGAATGGGAATTGCAGTTCCTTTTCTACACTGAATTGAAGGAATCTTGAAAACTGTTTTGTTGTTTGCTCCAATAGGCAAGAGTAAAAGGGACTGTAATAATAATAATACCTACACTGATAAAGCACACCTCTTCCCTTCTGAGTGGCAAAGCCATTATCTCCTCCGTCCACTGTAGAAAGAGAACCTTTAAGTCCATGCTTCATTTTTCTATAGTGGAGAAGCAGATGGGGGAGAGAATTCTGCAGGATTTTTAGAAACTTCCTTTTAACAAAAGAAGATGCAGAAATCCATCTAGTGGCCTTATATGTATTGTTGAGAGGAACCTCTGGAACAAAAAGATGTTCAAGGTTGCTGAATAGCTGAGCTGTTTATAGAATGGGCTCTGATGCCTCTAAAGCAGTGTTTCTCAACCTTGGCCACTTGAAGATGTCCGGACTTCAACTCCCAGAATTCCCCAGCCAGCATTCGCTGGCTGGGGAATTCTGGGAGTTGAAGTCCGGACATCTTCAAGTGGCCAAGGTTGAGAAACACTGCTCTAAAGCATTAATCAATAATGTTTCTTACAAGGGAAACAGAAGACTAGATCTACTTTGATATAGCTATGAAAAATCTCTGAAAATAAATCAATATACAGTTATAAAAGATTAAATCTTTATAACTCTGCAAATGCTCCAACCTATTCTATGCCTCATTTAGAATAATCTACACTTATGACTGGACAATGGTGGAAGCAAGAGAGGAACAGATATAATATTATGGGACTGAATTATTATTTTTTAAATGGCCATACAATGGTTAATTAAAAAGACATACGCTGTGTGCACAATTATTAGGCAAACTGTATTTTTGAGGATTAATTTTATTATTGAACAGCTACACTCCAAAAATGTTAATAAACCTGAAACCTGAATAGTTAAGAAAGTAAAAGTGAAGTTTTGGCTTTCTTACGACGATATCTATGTGTGCACAATTATTGGGCAACTATTAGTGTGCAGAATTATTATGCAACTACATGAAAAACAAAAATGTGCCTATCTCACACATTTATTTCCATCTGTTAAAGTGAGAATAACAAACTACTCAAAATTTACAAATAAACATTTCTGACATTGCACACACAAAAATCAATGACCCATATAGCCCCACCCCTTCTTTTCAATAACAGTCATAAGCCTCCAATTCATGGAGTCTGTCAGTTTCTTGATCAGTTGATGACCCAGACACTGTCCAGAGAGGTTTACTGTTCTACTTCACCATACATTTCCCGTTTAAGAAGGGCCCACAAGTTCTCAATAGGATCCGTCAAGCGTCACTCCTCATCAGTCCATAAAGCCTTTGAAAAATCTGTCTTCAGATATTTCTTGGCCCAGTCTTGCCATTTTAACTCATGTGTCTTGTTCAGTGGTAGTCAGGATTCAGCATTCCTTACCTTGGCCATCTCTCTGAGCACTGAGCACCGTGTACCTCTGGGCACTCTGGGTAGGTTGCAGTTCTGGAATATGACAGCACTGGAAGACAGTGGGGGTTCCTGGCGGCTTCACGTTTGATTCTTCTCAAATCTTTGGTGGTTAATATCCGTCTTTTGTTCTCAACATGTTCCTTGCAATCCTGTTGACTATTTGCAACAAAATGTTTGATGGTTCTGTGATCACCCCCCAATATCTTAGCAATTTCAAGAGGGCTTCATCCCTCTGAAAGACTTTTTACAATGTTTTGACTTTTTCGAGTCAGTTAAATCTCTTTTTTGGCCCATTTTGCATCAGGAAAAGACTCTGCCTGATAATTATGCACACCTTGCTATATAGGGCAGTGATGGCAAACCTTTTAGACAGCGAGGGCCCAAACTCCGTGTGCATGTCCAAGCTGAAAGATGGGTGTGAAACTTGCGCAAATGCACTGACATGCATGTGTGCACAGCAGGGGCCGGAGGGAGGCAGAGCATCCCAACACCAGCAGTGCAGCAAGAAGTTAAGATCTTTTTCTTCCATGAGCTTCTGTTTCATCATCTGTATGGAAACAGAAACTCACAAAAGAAACGCCACGTAGATCTGACTGGGAACAACAGCGCATGTTCCATCAGAGGGCAGTGTGTCACTTCTGGCACACGTGCCATAGATTCGCCATCACGGATGTAGGGCGTTGGATCTTCCTTAGGCCACACCCTCCCTCATTACATACCTAACCTGATAGGCTTCTATCCAATAAGCATTCAAGTTTAGACAGCTTGGAGACGGGAAACAAGCATAAAAACGATATGGTCAAAATACTCATTTGCCTAATAATTGTGCACACAGCATTTGTCAGCTCTGAAAGTCACAGCAAGTTTAGCATTTTAGCATGTGCAAAATAGCTTGCTAGTCTGGAAAGACAGCTGTATTGTGACACAGGTAGTCCTCGAATTACAACTGTAATGAAGCACCCCCCCATCATGGTCATAACTCAAGACAGTTGTAAATTGGGCCACTCATGTGATGAACCTGATATTATCTTTTTTGCAGATGGTTGTTAAGTGAATCATCATGATCTCTAAGTGAATCCAACAATCATTAAGTGAACACCGCAGTCGTTAAGTGAACATGTTTCCATGACAATATTTTCTGATACATTTTTTCGGGGGGGGGGGGGGGGGGCTCCAAAATAAGCCCTAGGGCAGTGTTTCTCAACCTTGGCAACTTGAAGATGTCTGGACTTCAACTCCCAGAATTCCCCAGCCAGCGAATGCGCTGGCTGGGGAATTCTGGGAGTTGAAGTCCAGACATCTTCAAGTTGCCCAGGTTGAGAAACACTGCCCTAGGGCTTATTTTTGGGGAAACACAATTTCAGGTTGATCAGCCTGGCTGGGAGCCTTACCCTTGGCACGTACACAAAAGGCAGCTTGCGCGCGGGAGCCGACATTGACCGGCAGCAGCTGCAGCCCGCTGCACCCTTTAGGTGGCGCACTCTGGGGCTGCGCAGTCCACGTAGCACCAGTGAGTTACTTACCTCTCCAAGCAACAGATTGGGGGGGGAGGGGGGGGCAGGCATCGCACGGGCCACAGGGCAGCCAAGTCAGTGGGCCAGAGCGGCTGCAGGAGGTTCTTCTTCACATGGTGGCACCATCAGCAGACGGAGGTAGAGGCTGAGGGGAGGCACGGAATCCGGCTGCGCCACGTAGGCTGCAGGCCAATCGAGAGATGGCGGGACGAAGTGGGCGATCACCCACGGGTGGCTCCGTGACCCGACAAATGCGCAATAGACATATGCGCGCCAACAAAACCTCGACGACATAACCGTGATGTCAAAATCGCGCCCACAAATTCTCTATGTCAAAATCGCGATGTCAAAATCGCGATGACAATAAAATCGAAAAAAAATTAGGGTTAGGGTTATAATGTATGTATGCACGATTTTGTCGTCGCGCTATTGTCGAAAATCAATTAGAGATTTTGACGTCGCGGTTTTGTCGGTGCACACGTCTATCACACATTTGTCGGTGAACCGGGTGGCTCCTCATCATGCCTATTGGCTTGCCTGCGGCCCGCCGTGTCAAGATCACCTGCCTTCTCCTGCCCACCCCTCTGCTTGCTGTGCAAAGACAAGCCTCCCGTGGCTGCCCGCCTACTCCAGCCCACGGACTCCTGGCTTTCCCACAGTCCCTCTGGATTGCCTGCCTTTCCCTCGCCTCTGCTGGCTGCTTGGATAGGTAATCAATTCACCAACTCACAGACTGGGGCTGCTGGACACTGTGCTCCCCCCGCCCAAGCCTCTGATGCTGCCCCCCCCCCCGATGACGATCTTCACTGGAGTTTTTTTTTTTAAATCGGGCTTATATTAGGCGCACTTAAAAATCAGGCGAGGTCTTGTTTTCAGGGAAACACGGTACCTCCGAAGTGATGGAAGACATATCATAAATTGCAAAATTTAGAGATGGCAATATACCTGAATGGATTATCATGTGTCTTCGGAGATGATTAGATAGGTAAAACTTTTTGCCACATCCTGGGTGTGAACACACCTTCGTTTTTCCTTTCCGATGAACAAGATTAACATGATTCTGAGGAGAGAGAAAAAATGAGATGAACATTGTTCCTCTAAAGCAGTGTTTCTCAACCTTGGCAACTTGAAGATGCCCGGACTTCAACTCCCAGAATTCCCCAGCCAGCGAATGCTGGCTGGGGAATTCTGGGAGTTGAAGTCCGGGCATCTTCAAGTTGCCAAGGTTGAGAAACACTGTTCTAAACAGAGATTTTTCTGTGGACTGGAAGGGCTGTAGTTTCACATGCTGCCTGCTTCCCACGGAAGGGGCTTTGCTTGTTTGCACAGACCAATTTCTGGCATGCCAGGGCCCGGTGCCAGTCCACGGACCAGGGTTTGGGAACTCTTGCTCTCTTCTACAAATTGGAAAGTTTTACTTCTTCACGAACACACAAATCTATAGTAATTAGAGTAAATTACTACCTGTCCTTCAACGTATTTGTATTTATAAGTCAAACATGGACAAAACGATGTCTAATATGCCCTTGGTTGCATTAAGAGTTATTAGGGTTTAATTAGGCCATTTAGGCCCTTTCCGCCCGGGAAAGCAAAGGGAAATCATCAAAGCCATTAAAAAACGAAAGTTAGAATATTTTGGACATGTGATGCAACACGCCGAAAAATACGACACTCCTTCACTTAATCCTTCAGGGAAAGATTGAAGGGAAATGAAGTCCAGGCAGAAGAAGAAGATCATGGCTTCAAAATCTATGGGGCTGGTTTGGACAAAACTCAGCAAAAGTCATGCGGCTGTTGACAAAAGTAGGATGGTCAACGTCCGGTGACAGATATGGCACAAGAAGGCCCTGAAGTCTAACCCAATGTTCCACGCAGGAATCCAAATTAAAGCATCCCTAAGAGAAGGCTATCTAAATTCTGCTTGAACATATCAAGTGTTATTAGATCCACTACAAAAATAGTAGCTGTATTACGTCTGACATTTTGCCCGACTCCCCAGCATAGAATATAATTTAGTGGTCAAATTAAGGTCAGAAGCTCTTTTACTCCACCACCATAAATTGATTTAATCTATCAGGTCAAAGTAACTGTACCTGAAAGCTACTAAGTGCTACATAGACTTGGGTGCATCCTTCATAAGGACAGTGGAACATCTCCAACATGCCATCCGCATCTATGACACGACTTCTTTTGCTCCGTCGCCTCCTAAGAGAAGAAAATTTCAAGGAAAACTGCTATACGTTGTCCATAAATCTACTTCAATGTCAGAAAACGATTCTACTGTTGTATTGAGCTCTATGGAAAAAAAAACCCAAAGACTAAAAAGAGCTTCACCACTGCATCACAATAATAAACAGAGATTGTAGAGCATTTTAAGAATACCAGTTTCAGGGCTGCAGAGAAGCCTGGAAAAAATAAAATTTGAGACGCTCATTTCTGAAAGTCTAAGATAGACTTCCAAGAACTAGCACTAAATTCTGCCAAATGTTTTATTAACTAACCTACTACCATTTATTGAACTTTGACCCAACAAAAATTAATCTACATTTCTCTGGTTTAGATGATCACAAACACCATGCTGGACCAGGCTAAGACCCAACTATTCCAGTATTTTTTCTTACACTGACCAGCCTCTGGGAGAGTTATTGATAGAAAATCTAGATTTGCAGAACCATGCTGGTTCTTCTTCAGCAATGTTTGCTCCTTCATAGGCCTATTTATTTTTGCATAGATTATTTGCAAAATAATCTACAATATGTCATAAATATTAATTTGAATGGATGTATACGTTTCTGTATTTATCCTTGTTCTCTTTCACAGGTCCAACTGATTAGCAAAGTATGTTCAGGGGTATCAATGTTTACCATTTAAGCAATGGTAACTCACTTGGCAGCAATTGAAAAGTAACCAGAATCTTCAAAAGTTAGACAAACTACATTCTCAATACTCTATGACAGTGTTTCTCAACCTTGGCAACTTGAAGATGTCCGGATTTCAACTCCCAGAATTCCCCAGCCAGCGAATGCTGGCTGGGGAATTCTGGGAGTTGAAGTCCGGACATCTTCAAGTTGCCAAGGTTGAGAAACACTGCTCTATGAAACACATAATAAACATTTCCCACTGTTCCAAGAAGTAGCACCCAGTTGCTTCCCTAAATGTTGAGATCCAGATGGCCATGTCTCTTTCTGCTGCTCACTCACTTTTCAGGCTCCTTTGGAATCTCATAAATAATGGACGACACGTTGTTTCCAACAGGGTCCTCCTCAGGTCCAGGCTCTGGTTCCTGCTCTCTGCTCTCATGGGTTGGTTTTGAGTCACAGGATGCTTCTGTTTCTGATGGAGGATGATGCTCTTCTTTTTTGAGTTTAAAGAATGCCTTATTTTCTGTCATCAATCAGAAAGCAAAATTGTAGTTCTAAATGCTGATCTCTGTCTCGAGTTATATAGGGATATTAGCCAAAAAGCAATCACTTCTGAATTGTGTTCTTCTCCTAAAATATTGGGCAAGTGATTGGGGGATAAAAGGCAAACTTAAGCTGCTTAATTGAAGATAAACTGGAGAATCTCCATGGAAAGAAACAGAAGGCATACACCACTCCAAAAAGAAGTTTGTACCATTTCTTTACATGAGTTTTACATAAAGCCAGATTTGCAAATAAAACAGGTGCTACCAAAAAAATGAAAAATCATTTAAAAATTAACATAAAAATAGGCACACACTCAAAATATACCTTTTCATGTCCCAAATATGAAGATGTCAAATAATCTACTTTATTTTAACATTATCCTTCTTGCAACAATATTAAATGGAGGTTAAACCCTCCAATTCTTGATTTTCTCTATTATGGACTTTATAAGGAATTGCTGATATATTTGTAGTTCAACTGTTTTGGCATGAGACACACACAAAAATCACAAAATGAGTTATTGCAAGGTGAGTGAAAAAGTAGAGAACAGATCTGTGCCTTATTCCTTCACAGGAATGTAACTTCTCCACAGGATGCTGCACTGGCAGCTGGAAGAATGCTTACGGAAAAGAACAGGCGTACATTTGCATGCAACAATAAGTAGACTGGGATTCCTCCCAGCCCGTCTGAATTTTAAAACACAGAGCTTGAGGCTCCCGCACGCCTTCCTCTGTAGCAGAGTGCTCCAACTTTTCTGGGTTGGCCCGGAGCAGGATAGGGGAGTGGGGGGAAAGAGAGGATGATTCTGTGGGAGAGGCACAAGTGCATATGTGCATGCTTTGTGGCCGGGATGTTTTCGCGAGCGGGGCCGCAAATATTTGCAACGAGGCTTGCGCGAGTGGGGCTTTGCCGCTTGCAGAGGTGCATGCGCTGACCAGCCATTCACACGGCCCAGTGGCAATTAGCCCACAATGTGGTAGTGGGCCACGGCCCACAGGCTGGGGACACCTGCTCTATAGCAAAAACGCTGCTCTTATACTTACAACAGTACATTAAACCTACACATTTTAAAGCTAGACACTTGGTTCATTTGAGAATAGGCAGCCAAGGTAGAAACTACCTTTTTTCGTTTTGATGTACTCCATGTTTTCCATGCTACTCTGCTGTCCGTTCTCAGGCTGTGCTTGAGTATAAGTGGCTACACCCTCTATCATAGCACAAGGCAGCTCCTCTTCTCCTGTGCTGGCGACATTAAGCTGGATTCCTTCCGCTGTGAGAGTATCATAGCCCGGCCCAGCAATGATGATCACCTGTGAACCTTGCACAGGGCAGCTGGCTACTACTTCTCCAACGTTCCCAAACAGGGCTCCATGACCTGGGCCCATTTGCATGGGTACTGGCATGCACACCACAGTTTCCATCGTCTCCGGTCCATTGAGGGGTGGATTGTGGCACGTGCTGGCACCCTGTTCTTCTCGTAAGTTCTCAAATGGAATATGGATGCCGTCCTGTGTGATGAGGCCACTGGCCTTTTCTCCTTCTGCCTTTGCTGAGGATTGTTGAACCTGGCGCTTGTCTGTCTGATTCTCCAACTGTTCCTCTGTCTCAGAGTTAGAGCTCTCTTCTGAAGACTCAGAGCTTCCAGCTCCAGCGCCATTGGCAACTACAAATTTCAACAAGGATTAAGAAGATTAGCAGATAATTTCTTGGTAACACAGACAAATCTTGCAGCTGGATACGTCACCTGCTTACTATCCATAGCTGTATCCAGGATTCTACACTATTTGGGATAAATTAGGATATCTAAACACCTGCTGAACGACTGCCCTGTTTGCCTCCATTTAAAAAGGCCTCCTCTTCACACTCATTAAGAGTTTTAGAGCACTTAGTAAGACCATGAGTGCATATTCTTGCTTTCTCTGTCTTCCACCATTACTCTCTGTGTAGAGAATAAGCATATCCAGAACTGATTTTGCTGAGAAGAGATTAGAGTTCTTTACTGGTCTCTACTGTACTTCCTCAACCTCTATATAAATGAATATGAACAACGCTATTTTCTGAATGGTATTCTGCAATCTAATTATTAGCACTTGAAATCAGACAGACAAGTCAACTAGCCAAGAATACTTGTTGGAAAAAACAGTGTGCTGCAATCAGTGATTGTAAATATCAAGTCTGGAATATAAACTGTTTTCTGGCTGGCACTAGGAAATCTTCTAATGTGCTAGAAAATATTCTAATGTGGCATTTTAAAAATTATTTAAATCTTTTTTTTTAAAAAAAACACATTGTTTGTCACAAAATATCAGAAATGACAGGCCTAGGGAAAATTATGAAAAAAACTCTGGTTAAAATAGTGCAATATTAGACATTTTAATACAAGCGTTTAAAGATATCAATATCTTACCTTACAATATTCAATCTGAAAGGAAAATAACTGAAAACTATGTGTATGCTAATAAACTTTAGGAATTCTCGACTATCCATGATGTTATTTCTTTCAGAAATGAATTTCTTTTAATTAATGTTGTGGTGGGCCATCTCCAGCTGCGCTGCCCTAACTTAAACTGTGTTCATGCATTTCCAAAGTTATCATCATCTTGTGACACTGATTTCCAAGCTCAGCTGCACTAAAGAATAACACAGAAAGCAGCTAGCTGTATGATTTGCAAAAGCTACATAGAAAAAATACATAGAAATATTTGCTACATGTTAACTGCAAAAAAAAAAAAAAAGTTAAGTTGGAGTTTTAACATCCAGGACACTCTATACCAGTGTTTCTCAACCTTGGTCACTTGAAGATGTCCGGATTTCAACTCCCAGAATTCCCCAGCCAGCATTCGCTGGCTGGGGAATTCTGGGAGTTGAAGTCCGGACATCTTCAAGTGGCCAAGGTTGAGAAACACTGCTCTATACACTTACCAATGTCACATTCATTTTCAGAATCGCTGAGTGGTTTAAGTGGTGAGTGTAAGTCCTGGAAATAGCGGTGCCCTGCTTCACACTGCCACACAGCTGTGGTGTACCTCCCAAAGTTGGGATCCAGCTCAGAGAGATGAGGCTCATAAGGGCAGCGATTCTTGTGATCTTCATACCAGATGATTGTGTTCTTCAAGCAGTTCACATTTCGCCTTCTTCCTTGGGACATGGCAAGAATGGGAAGCAAAGAAACAAAATAAAGCCCCAAAAATGTTTGAGAAACTTGGAACAGATGGCATGTTCTCTCTGAAAGCTAGCGACAGAATCCATCTGTCTTTATATATTATGTCATTTCATGTTATTTCTACATTTAGGAAAACAACTAACCAAATGAATTTCAGCCACATAGAAAAAAAAGGAAATAGACCCATTTTAGGCAGCAAAACTATTAAAATACATATGGTATGCCTCAGTCTATTATCATTGTTCATTATGTTCTTTATGATTAATGACAATTAAGAGTAGCATTTTGCATTTCATTAGAAGGAATGCATAAATGAAGTTATATTCCACACTTCCCTTTGCAACATCAGCACTTTGGAGTGGTACAAACTCATAGCAGTAGCAATAGCAGTTAGACTTATATACTGCTTCATAGGGCTTTCAGCCCTCTCTAAGCGGTTTACAGAGTCAGCATATTGCCCCCAACAACAATCCGGGTCCTCATTTTACCCACCTTGGAAGGATGAAAGGCTGAGTCAACCTTGAGCCGGTGAGATTTGAACAGCCGAACTGCAGAACTGCAGTCAGCTGAAGTAGCCTGCAGTGCTGCATTTAACCACTGCGCCACCTCGGCTCTATAGAATGCCTTAGCATCACATAATATTAACTACATATTTCTAGTCACTATGCTGAATATTTACAGTACTTGACTACTTCCTGAGACAGTTTGTAAATTGTACTTTATGAAAGAGAAGTACTTTACAGATTTTATAGGAATGCAATCATATATATATAGTATAGCATAATAAACTGGTCTTTATTAAAAGGTACGATTATTCCTGCTGTAACTGAGAATTTATAATTTGAAGTAAACAAAAAGCATTTAATAATTCAATAATTTCAACAATTTCTGCTCTGTGCTAGGAACTACTGCAGACTAAGAAAAATACCGTATAAGACACACCTTCCTCCCCCCCCAAAAGGGTGAAAATTTGGGTGCATCTTTTGCACCGAATAGCTAACTTAAATAAGTTCCTAACATTTTAATTATTGTCAATACAAGAGCTATTGGCGCAGTGGTTAGAGTGCAGTACTGCAGTTACTTCTGCTGACTGCCAGCTGCCTGCAATTTGACAGTTCAAATCTCACCAGGCTCAAGGTTGACTCAGGCTTCCAAGGTGGGTAAAATGAGGGCACAAACGATTGGGGGGCAATATCTTGATTCTGTAAACCATTTAAGAGAGGGCTGTAAAAGCACTGTGCAGCAGTATATAAGTGCTATTGCTATTATACTTGTATTTTAATCTCAATTGATACTTAAAAAAAATAAAGCAATGCAATTCCAGGAAGTCAATAATGATATATTAAGAAAATATGAAGAATTTTTCAGCATATTCATTTTGGCTTTTTTAGTTTTAAAAATATTTGAGCCAGTTATATGAAATTAAATATGTAATGAATGCTGAGTAGGTTTAATGTTAAGTTTAGTGTGGTGAAATGTAGTAGAATAAATAAACAAAGTTACAAGTTATAATGTGCCTTTTGATGTCTTGGTTCTTTTTGATAGGTGTAAAAGTGATTATAGCCAAGAAAAAAAAATTTACCGTATTTTTCAGAATATAAAACACACCTTTTTCCATCAAAAAGGAAAATTTGGGTGCGTCTTATACACTGAATACAGCATTTTTGCCCTCCTGAAACCCCACCCCCTTTGCAAAAATGGCTGTGCATAGCCTTTAGAAGGCTTGCAGAGTGCTCCTGGGGGCTGGGGAGGGCAAAAATGAGTGAAAAACGGGCCAGTTTTTGCTCGTTTTTGCCCACTCCAGCCCCCCAGGAGCACTCTACAAGCCTCCTAAATGCTTTTTTTTTTTTTTTTGACAAAAAGGACCATTTTTTTCTCTTTTGCCCACCCCCTCCCAGAACCCAGGAGCACTCTACAAGCCTCCTAAAGGATATGCATGCCCTTTTCTTGACAAAAAGGGCCCGTTTTTGCGAAAAACGGGCCGTTTTGGGAGGTCTGTAGAATGCAAAAACCCTTTTTTAAAATTTGCCTCTACAAAATCTTGGTGCGCCTTATACTCTGAAAAATACGGTAACTGATTTTTAGCTGTAAATATAAAGCAAAGTAAACACTGAGAACATTAGATTCAACAAACTAATAAACTGGATTGGGCTATGGATGGGAGAATTTTAAATTATTAGGGGACAAGCGAAAATTATTTAGGCCACTGGACCATACCACCAGCAGTATTGGCAGCTACAATAAATTTGAATAAATATTTCTGAAATCATTACATAGATAAGTGAAGGTTCTTATACCAGGAATTTATGCCAATAGTTATATATGTTCAGTCAAATTTACTGAGATTTACTTTGTAAAAGAACTACTGCCAATTTCTGCATCACTGTACATTCATTCCAGACTTTCTTCTTGATTTCTTTGTACTTTGTGGCATTCAGCTTTTTCGTGATTTTTTTTTTAAATTTAAAAACTGACAGCAATTTGTTCTCTGCATTTTTAGAGTATGACTAAAACCTGACATAACAATGCATAGATTACACTTACTTTTCTTTCGCTGTGGCTCATAAGGGATCTGCTCCCATGGTTTTCTGCAAGTAAAGATAGTAGCGTATCATGGTATGCACGTAGATCTCCAGAAGTGAATGCTAGAACTTGTTTGCCAAAGGAAAACCTCAACCAAAGGAGGTACTAAAAGCCTTTGGAAAACCTCTTCAAAGATAATATTTCAATAAGATTGTGATTCAGAGAGGAAAGGGATGGTAAGAAATAAGGAAATTATGCTTCTGAAGAGACCTAGTTTATACCCTAATAATCAGCACTCTCTTTTCTAACAGCCTCTATCAGAGCAACAAACAACTAAAATCAGAATTCAAACATGCTCTCGATTTCTCAGTTAGAGCAAATGCTAATGAGCAAACAAGGAGTCTATCAAGAACCATTACTTGATCTGGTATAATTTCCAGGTTGGAAATCATTGGATTGGTCTCTACATTTCAGAGTTTCCAGACCTATATATTACATTTCCAGACAATATGTGCGTGCATTGCAAACTAAACTAAGGACCGATCATTTTTTAGGAAATGTTTTAAAAGATTTGATAAATAATTCTTGGTTGCACAAATATAGTGAAGATGGATAGTTTAGGATAGGAGGATGCAATATTCAAACTTGACAGTCAAATTATATTACTACATTCACCATCCCTGATGATAATGGGGAGGGGACGGGGGGGGGGGACACAAAATGGTTCTAGTTTGCCAGGTATCCCACCCGTTCCTAACTACCCATTTCTAAATGACAAGATGACATCAGATGCCTATTTGCAGAACTTTATTTATTTATTGGTACGATTTATAGGCCGCCCAATCCCGGAGGACTCCGGGCGGCTAACCATCTCATCCTCCTTTTTGTCAAATGCCTCGAGATCCAGAAAGCGACCCCCTTCCCGGAGCAGCCGAATTTGAAGGTACCCAGGGAGAGTGGGGCTAACTGGAAATCATTGGATTGGTCTCTACATTTCCGAGTCTCCAGACCTATATATTACATTTCCGGAGAATACGGGCGTGCATTGCAAACTAAACTAAGGACTGATCAGCCTGGCCTGAACAAAACAAATCAAAGTATTGATTATTGTTAATTTTAATTTGAATTCTTTTTTAAAAAAAATGTGTCATCGTCAATTTTAATTGGGGATATCCTATTTAATTTCTTTTTCATTTTTGTAGTATGTGTTTCTTTTAATGTTGTACATATAAATCGAATAAACCTCAACATTTTAAGGAAATGTTTTAAAAGATTTGATAAGTAATTCTTGGTTGCACAAATATAGTGAAGATGGACAGTTTATGGAGACTGCAATATTCAAACTTGACAAATTATATTACTACGTTCGAAAACAGCCATATAAGTGCCATGCCTGATGATAATGGGGGGACGGGACAGGGGGGGGGGGTACACAAAATGGTTCTAGTTTGCCTAGTTTAATTTTAATTGGGTTTGGGGATATCCTATTTAATTTCTTTTTAACTTTTGCAGTATGTGTTTCCTTTAATGTTGTGCGCCGCCCTGAGTCCTTGGGAGAAAGGCGGCATATAAATCGAACAAACCTCAAACCTTATCATTTTTATGAAATGTTTTAAAAGATTTGATAAGTAATTCTCGGTTGCACAAATATAGTGAAGATGGACAGTTTATGGAGGCTGCAATATTCAAACTTGACAGTCAAATTATATTACTAGGCCCTCGCCCGCCCCCCCCCCGCCCCTTGTATGACCACGAGGCCTCCAGGGCTCTTCTCCCCCCCCACCCCCACCAACACACCCGTTGGCATCAGCCGCCTCGCCGTCTCCTCCCTCGGCCCCTTCTGCCGACTCTCACCCGCGGCGCCCGGCCCGCTGTCCTCCTCGTTCCAGCTCCAGCAAATAAGCCGCCAGCTTGGCGTCACTCCAGCCACTGCGCTGCCTCAGCTCCACCCACGGGCCGTGAGCCTCGCCCAGGTAGACTCGCCGCTCGTCGTACTTCTTGCGGGATTCGAGGCGCCGTCGTACCCGGTCGGAGTCGGTGAGGCGCGGCCTACCCCGGGCTTTCCGCCCACCACGGACCTTCCGTCCACCCGGCGCGGTCTCGGCATCCGCATCGTCCTCCTCCTCCTCCTCCTCTTCCCCTTCGTCCTCGGGCTCCCCACCATCCTCCTCACCTGCGGCCGCCTCAGAAGCGCTCATCGCGGGGCCTCGCCGCCAGGGAGCCCGCCTTCCCGCGAAGCCTCGTCGCCCGCCGGGCGCGCGGTAGTGACGTCACCGGGCCGCCGCTCGATGGCTCGCCGCCTCGCCCGCTCTCGCCCCCTTCCGGCCGGAGGAAGGCTCTGCCGCTCGTCCAACGGCCCTAAACTTCCCTCCAGGACGCAGGGAGCCGGCTCCAGATGCTGCTGCGATGTTAATATTTTGGGAGCATCACCGTTAGAGGAAAGAAAAGTGCAAGAGACTTACCGATTAAACAAGTTGCAAGGGCAACGATGCGTTTTTTTTCCCCTCTCTGCAGCCCTTCCTCCGGATCTTCAGGGTTCAAATGGAAACTCTCTGCCTATCTTTCTTCTGCATGGCATATATAGCAATAGCAATAGTTAGACTTATATACCGCTTCCTAGGGCTTTCAGCCCTCTCTAAGCGGTTTACAGAGTCAGCATATTGCCCCCAACAACAATCCGGGTCCTCATTTCACCCACCTCGGAAGGATGGAAGGCCGAGTCAACCTTTGAGCCGGTGAGATTAGAACCGCTGAACTGCAGATAACAGTCAGCTGAAGTGGCCTTCAGTATTACACCCTAACCACTGCGCCACCTCAGCTGTAGATAGATAGATAGATAGATAGGTAGGTAGGTAGGTAGGTAGGTAGGTAGGTAGGTAGGTAGGTAGGTAGGTAGGTAGATGATAGATAGATAGATATCAATAGCAGTTAGACTTATATACCGCTTCATAGGGCTTTCAGCCCCCTCTAAGCGGTTTACAGAGTCAGCATATCGCCCCCAACAATAATCCGGGTCCTCATTTCACCCACCTTGGAAGGATGGAAGGCTGAGTCAACCCTGAGCCGGTGAGATTAGAACCGCTGAACTGCAGATAACAGTCAGCTGAAGTGGCCTGCAGTACTGCACCCTAACCACTGTGCCACCTCAGCTGTAGATAGATAGATAGATAGATAGATAGATAGATAGATAGATAGATAGATAGATAGATATCAATAGCAGTTCGACTTATATACCGCTTCATAGGCCTTTCAGGCCTCTCTAAGCGGTTTACAGAGTCAGCATATCGCCCCCAACAATCCGGGTCCTCATTTCACCCACCTAGGAAGGATGGAAGGCTGAGTCAACCCTGAGCCGGTGAGATTTGAACAGCCAAACTGCAGTCAGCTGAAGTAGCCTGCAGTGCTGCACCCTAACCACTGCGCCACCTTGGCCACCTCATATATGGTGGATCTTCGGTCCGGAATGGGACAACTTGCTGTGGCCAACTTGCCATGATCAAGTAGTCGCTGGAAGCTTGCTGTCACCACTCATCTCAGGACATGACACGTTTAACTCACCTTGGGGACAACTTGCTGCAAGAGCTGCCCAGGCAGGATCTGGGCAGAGTGTGTGGGGTGCGGCAAGAGGATGGAGTATGCCACCAGCAGCAGTAGCAATTGCAGCTCCCTGCTATCACCACCACCACTACCCCGGCAGGCCAGCCAGTGCTCTGCAGAAACTGGTGCAGGCCACATTGAAACAGTGCCCAGAGCATCCCTCCCTCTGCTTGGCGCATCTGATGTGACCGTGGCAATGCCAGAATCTGATGCTGTCCCCTCTCTGGGCTTTGTGGAAGAGGCTAGGGATGGCAGGAGTGGGCATTTAGATTCCTTTGGTTGATACGGACAAGTACATTGTTCCTATGTCTTGTTATGAACATTCTATACTTCTGTATTCTCTGTTCCACTATATACTGCTCTAGAAAGGGATAAAATGCCTTGTTTTACTTGTGACCATCTTGAGTTTAGAAAAGTACAAGCCTATCATTTTTCTTCTTTCTTGTTCCTTGGATTTCTCTTCTTGTTTTTCCTCTTCCGCATACCAGGGCATCCTCAACTTTGGTGAATATTTCCCCTATCATTGAGGTTAATTCACTCAGATGGAGCTCCACAGAGACCATTATTTTTCTGATCACAAACATACAAGTAATCCTTTCCAATCCTCCCTTTTTATACTCCAGACCTGTTAAATGCTGAATATGAGCCAGAAATGTGCAGCCGCTGCCAAAAATGCTAATACAATCCTGGGTTGTATAAACAGAGGCACAGAATCAAGATCACGTGAAGTATTAGTACCATACTGCTTTATAAAACCCTAGTAAGACCACACCTGGAATACTACCACCAGCTTTCCTCACCGTACTACAAAAAAGATGGTGGGACTTTGGAAAAAGTTCAGAGAAGAGCAGCTAAGATGATCAAAGGCCTGGAGACTAAAACATACGAAGAACTGTTGCAGGATTTGGATTTGGCCAGTCTAAAGGAAAGAAGGATTTGGGGGGGGGGGGGACACGATAGCAATCTTCCAGTATTTGAGGGGCTGCCACAAAGAAGAGGGAGTCAAATTATTCTACAAAGCACCAGAGGGCAGGACAAGAAACAATGGTTGCAAATTAATCAAAGAGAGAAGCAACTTGGAATTAAGGAGAAACTTCCCAACAGTGAGGGCAATTAACCAGTGGAACAGAAGTTGCCTCCAGAAATCATGGGCACTCCATCACTGGATGTTTTTAAGAAGCATCTAGACCAGGGGTTCAACCTCACAGCCCACAGATGCATCACACGCCGGCCACCCCCACCCCCGGTTTAACGAAGGGGGGGAAAGTCATGATATGTCATGTGATGATGCCGTGATGCTATGAGTTTGCCACCCCTGGTCTAGACAATCTCTTATCTGACCAGAATACAACCATTATTTTTTTTTACTAATTATTATAGGCAATACTCTTCAACTCTCCCTCCAACACATGGAAAGAGGGGCAACTTAGTTGACATATACGTTGTTAACGTACCTGCCTCCCAACAGCGTTGCAGCAGCCCTCCCCTCGCTCCTCGAGTCGGTAGCCGAGCTGGCAATTGAGTTCCCTAGGTTGATGGTCCTGGGGGACTTTAATTTGCCGTCGCTCGGTGAAAACTCTGACGGGGCGCAGGAGTTCATGGCTTCCATGACGGCCATGGGCTTGACCCAAGTAATTCGGGGCCCGACCCATTCGGCGGGGCACACGCTCGACCTCGTATTCCTCTCGGAGCAGTGGATTTGTGATCTTGGTCTGAGGGGTAATGACATCATACCCCTGTCGTGGACAGACCACTGCCTACTGAGGCTCGACTTCCGGAGGCCAAACCCCCACTGTAGGGAGGAGGAACCGACCAGGTGGTTCCGCCCCAGGCGACTCATGGAACCATTAAGGTTCCAGACGGAACTTGGGGTCATTCCTGATTCTTTCGCCCACAATCCGGTAGAGACTTTGGCTGCTGCCTGGCATTCGGCAGCATCAGAGGCCCTCGACCGGATTGCGCCACTACGGCCCCTCCGAGGCGGCGGATCCCGGAGACCTCCTTGGTTCACCGAGGAACTCCGGGAGATGAAGCGCCGGAGGAGATGCCTAGAGCACCGATGGAGGTCCAATAAGTCCGAATCGAACCGAGCAATGGTAACCACCTGCACCAAGGAATACACCAGAGCGCTTAGGGCAGCGAAAAGATCCCATATAGCCACCTTGGTTGCGTCCGCTGAGTCCCGCCCAGCCGCCCTGTTTAAGATAACCCGCTCCCTATTAAATAAAAGGGAGGCGGGGGAACCCTTACAGGGCAGAGCTGAGGATTATGCCCAATTCTTAGCGGACAAAATTGCTCGGTTTCGGTCGGACTTGGACTCCACCCCTGCAGTTCCAGCCGAGGCACAAGAGGATCAGATGGAACACCCCTGGGTTGAGTTTCAGGATGTTACCCCCGGGGATGTGGACAAGGCCATGAGGGCTGTGAGTGCCTCCACCTGCGTACTGGACCCGTGTCCCTCATGGCTGGTTACCAGCAGCAGTGAGGTGACACGAGGCTGGATCCAGGCGGTCGTGACCGCCTCTCTTCGGGAGGGGAACTTCCCCGCCGCACTGAAAGCGGCGGTGGTGAGACCCCTCCTAAAGAAGCCATCTTTGGATCCAGCTGTCCTTAATAACTATCGTCCAGTCTCCAACCTTCCCTTTCTTGGGAAGGTTGTTGAGAAGGTGGTGGCCTTTCAGCTCCAGCGGTCCTTGGAGGAAGCAAACTATCTCGACCCCTTCCAGTCAGGCTTCAGACCCGGTTACAGCACTGAAACCGCTTTGGTCGCATTGACTGATGATCTATGGAGAGCCAGAGATGGAGGACATTCCTCCATCCTGGTTCTCCTTGACCTCTCAGCGGCTTTCGATACCATCGACCATGGTATCCTTCTGCGACGACTGCGGGAGGTGGGGGTGGGAGGCACCGTGTTGCGGTGGTTCTCTTCCTACCTCTCGGACAGGTCGCAGTCGGTGTTAGTGGGGGGGCAGAGATCGTCCCCTAGGCCCCTAACATATGGGGTGCCTCAGGGCTCGGTCTTATCCCCCCTACTATTCAACATCTACATGAAACCGCTGGGAGAGATCATCCGCAGGCACGGGATTAGATACCATCAATATGCGGACGATACTCAACTGTATCTGTCCGCCCCGTGCCAACTCAATGAAGCGGCAGACGTGATGAGCCGGGGTCTGGAGGCGGTTATGGACTGGATGAGGGCTAACAAGCTTGTGCTCAACCCAGAAAAGACCGAGTGGCTGTTGTGTTTCCCTCCCAAGGATTCCACCAATATTCCATCTCTCAGGCTGGGGGGTCAAACTTTATACCCCTCAGAGAGGGTCCGCAACTTGGGAGTCCTCCTAGATCCACAGCTATCATTCGACCACCATTTGACGGCTGTGGCTAGGGGGGCATTCGCCCAGGTACGCCTGGTGCGCCAGTTGCGACCCTACCTGAATCGGGAGGCACTCACAACAGTCACTCGGGCCCTCGTGACCTCTAGGCTGGAATACTGCAATGTGCTCTACATGGGGCTGCCCTTGAAGAGCATCCGGCGTCTTCAGCTAGTGCAGAACGCAGCCGCGCGAGCGATAGTGGGTGCACCGCGGTTCACCCACATTACACCTATCCTCCGCGAGCTGTGCTGGCTGCCTGTCGACTTCCGGGTGCGCTTCAAGGTGCTGTTAATCACCCATAAAGCCCTACATGGTAGTGGATCTGGATACTTGAGAGACCGCCTTCTGCCAATTACCTCCCTGCGACCAATAAGATCACACAGATTGGGCCTCCTCCGTATTCCATCGGCCAGCCAGTGTCGGCTGGCAACTACAAGGAGGAGGGCCTTCTCAGTAGTTGCCCCGACCCTTTGGAACGAACTCCCCGTGGAGATTCGTACCCTCACCACCGTCCAGGCCTTCCGCGCAGCCTTGAAGAACTGGCTAGCCCGTCAGGCCTGGGGATGAAGATAGTTGCCCCTCCCGAATGATGAATGCATGTTGGTTACTGTTTTTATTATATGTGTCTTTGTTATTGTCTGTATCTCCCCTTCCCCGATTTTGTGTGAGCCGCCCTGAGTCCCCTCAGGGAAAAGGGCGGCCTACAAATCTCAATAAAAAATCATAAAAAAAAAAAAAAAAATCATATACAGTGTGATGCAGTGAGAACAAGGATTTCCTTCCAGATTTAGTAACATCCACAAAATGTTAACTATTATTTACAGAATCAAGCTTGATCATGGAACCCACTGAAGAATTATAACATTTTGAACCTTCTCAAATTTGTTTAATCTACCTAAGCTAATTTAATTAGCTGTCTAGCTCTGAAAATAAATATATATATTATAAATAAATATATATATTCGGACCCTCACCTCTCTCCAGGCCTTCCGAAAAGCCGTCAAAACCTGGCTTTGCCGGCAGGCCTGGGGTCGATGAGTTCCCTCCCCTCTCGACATGTATGGTTGTGCGACTGTTGTCTACTTTTATTATTTGTATTTTGTTTTTTTATGTTCCCCTTTTTCCCCCTTGAATTGTTCGCCACCCTGAGTCCTCCCGGAAAAGGGCGGCATACAAATAATAAAATACAAATACAAAATACAAATACAAATATAAGACGGTTGGAGTTTTAGGTCAGATCTTATTTTACAAAGCCTCAATCCTCCTCCATCTGCAATGTCAGAAACATATTATATTAATCTACATCTTAGCCTGATTTAACAATTCGGGAATTTATTGGCTCAAATGTCCTTAAAAACCTCATATAACACGACTGAAACCTAAAGCACAACCAGCGACGTTTCAAACTTCCTGTTTGAATTTGGCCTGTGTTCTTCCACTCTCGCCCTCCGTTTCTTGATTGCACTGCAGCTCCTGGGGGCTGTGCGTGAGACGGAATATGACAGTTATATCATGCAAAATAGGGTTCGTTTCCTGAAGACCCACAATCCATTTGGCCAAGGTAGCCTTGTCTTCTGCCCCGACCATACACATGGCAAACACAGGCCCCTCCTTAACTGTAGAGAAAGCAGAAAACACAGTGTCAGCATTCCAAGGCAGTTTAAAACGGATGGCAAAGAATTACGGGTGTAAAACATTCAACGTAAGCATCAGAGGGACAAATGCAATAGCAATAGCAATAGCAGTAGACTTATATACCGCTTCATAGGCCTTCCAGGCCTCTCTAAGCGGTTTACAGAGAGTCAGCATATTGCCCCCAACAATCTGGGTCCTCATTTTACCCACCTCGGAAGGATGGAAGGCTGAGTCAACCCTGAGCCGGTGAGATTTGAACCGCTGACCTGCTGATCTAGCAGTAGCCTGCAGTGCTGCATTTTAACCACTGCGCCACCTTGGCTCTAAAAATGCAAATACCTCAAGGCCAATTCATCATCTACTGTCAATTCCCAGAATACAGCTTACATTACCTGCATGCACTTACATCAAGTGGTGGGATTATTATTATTTTTTACTACCGGTTTTGTGAACGTGGTTTGGCGGATGTAGTGTGGCTTGGTGGGCGTGGCAGGGGAAGGATACTGTAAAATCTCCATTCTCACCCCACTCCAGGGGAAGGTTACTGCAAAATCCCCATTTCCTCCCAATCAGCTGCGACTCGGGAAGCAGAGAATAGATGGGGACGGGGCCAGTCAGAGATGGTACACTTCTTTTTTATTATTATTATTATTATTTTTTATTAGTAAAAGAAAAATACAACAGCCAATAGATTGCAAAAGACAATACAACATCCGCCACTGTTTTGCTTTACATTTGACTACGTTTCGAGACATTTCCATAATAACAAAATCGCTATAGACATCAAAAGTTAGGCATCTTCTTCCCTCCCTCCCTCTTTCCTTCCCTCGTTTCTTCTCTGCCACTCCCCTTCCTTCCCTCCCTCCTTCTCTCCTTCCTTCCCTCCTTTCTTTTCTCCTTTTCTCCTACCCTTCCCCCTCCCTTTTCTCTCTCCTTCCCCCCTTCTTTCTCTCATACATTCCCTCCTTCCTTCCCTCCCTCCTTCCTTTCTTTCTTTTCTCTTAGATTCCCTCCTTTCTTCCCTCCTTCCTTCCTTCCTTTCTTCAGGGATGGTACACTTCTGACTGGCCTTTACTGGTTCTCCGAACTACTCAAAATTTCCACTACCGGTTCTCCAGAACTGGTCAGAACCTGCTGAATGCCACCTCTGCTTACAATCATTTGTTTAATGACTGTTTGAAGTTACAATGGCACTTTAAACAAGTGGTCGTTGCGCTTATGACCATCATAGCATCCTTCTAGTGAAATAATAAAAGTTTGAGAAGTTGGGAAATGGCATGTATTTACGACAGTTGAATTAATTCGTAATTTAATGAGTTTATATGCCGCCCAATCCCATAGGACTCCGGGCGGCTTACAAATACGAGATAAAATAAAAATAACAAATAGGGGAGAGAAACAAAAACAGTTTAAAAACACAACATACATTTGGCTTAGCTGGGGGCTGGACCTGATGTATAGATCAACAGCCCCAGGCCTGCCAGAACAGGCAGGTTTTGGTGGCTTTTTTTGGAAGGCTGCGAGAGTGGGAAGGGTCCGGATCTCTGCTGGTAGCTCGTTCCACAGAGCCGGAGCAGCTACAGAGAAGGCTCTCCCCCGAATGGTCGCCAGCCGGCATTGTCCGGTCGGCGGCACCCGGAGGAGGCCTAGCCTGTGGGTTCTTATCGGACGTTGGGAGGTGTGTAGCAGGAGACAGTCTCTCAGATATCCAGGTCCAAGGCCATGTAGGGCTTTAAAGGTAATCACCAGCACTTTGTAGCGCGTCCGGAGACCAATAGGGAGCCAGTGCAGCTCGCGGAGGATAGGTGTAACATGGGTGTACCGAGGTACACCCGATATCGCTCGCGCGGCTGCATTCTGGACCAACTGCAGTCTCCGAACACTCTTCAGGGGCAGCCCCCATGTAGAGTGTGTTGCAGTAATCCTGGGGCCAAATGATTGGCATTTGTGACCTTCCCACCCGCCACCTCACAAGCAAAGTCAATGAGGGAAGGTAGATTTGCTGAATGACTGCATGATTCACTTAACAAAATTGTCATAAAATTGGGTGCAACTTACTTAACAATTTCCTTGCTTAGCCATGGAAATTGTGGTGTCGATTTGGGTCATAAATCGAGGACTACCTGTATACGCATGGGATTTCACACAGATCCCACATCCTGGGAGTTTACATTTACATAAGAGAAATCATAGTGAAGCAAGCAGGGGGGTCTTTCTACCAAATGGTCATGTAGCAGTAGCAATAGCAGTTAGACTTATATACCGCTTCATAGGGCTTTCAGCCCTCTCTAAGCGGTTTACAGAGTCAGCATATCGCCCCCAACAACAATCCGGGTCCTCATTTTACCCACCTCGGAAGGATGGAAGGCTGAGTCAACCCTGAGCCGGTGGTGAGATTTGAACAGCCGAACTGCAGATAACAGTCAGCTGAAGTGGCCTGCAGTGCTGCATTTAACCACTGCGCCACCTCAGCTCATGTAAGACAAGAGAAGCTGTTAGGTTAAACTCCACTCACTTGATTCTCCTTTCCTAGTTTTTACGTTGGGAAGAATGTCATCCTACTTGCTAGGGATGATCAAGACTGTTATTTTTGCATACAAAACACAACACCCAAAATATATGATGGTTACCTTTATCTGTGTAAAACTCAAAATCATCCAGAACGTCCCGTTCCAAATCAAGATCCAGATGCATGGGGTAGTAGAAATTTCTTTCTGGGTCAATCACCTCCACCATCTGTGAACAGAAGGAAGTGCTGATTACGTTTTTAAATAGCAAATTATCTGAGTAGAACCCTACTATCTTTGGTTAGGAAAAGTAAACAGAAACATGCAGCCGAGGTGGCGCAGAGGTTAAATGCAGCACTGCAGGCTACTTCAGCTGACTGCAGTTCTGCAGTTCAGCTGTTCAAATCTCACTGGCTCAGGGTTGACTCAGCCTTCCATCCTTCCGAGGTGGGTGAAATGAGGACCCGGATTGTTGTTGGGGGCAATATGCTGACTCTGTAAACCTCTTAGAGAGGGCTGAAAGCCCTATGAAGCGGTATATAAGTCTAATTGCTATTGCTATTCCTGTTCCTGTATTCGTCTCCATTAAAGCTACATGCTTCAGAGCAATGTATTTTATTCTAATAATCTCAAGTTTCAGCAAGGTTTTACAGATACTCAAAGGATAGCACATTAGTGGTCTCTGCTATTTCTGACTGACACTAGTACTCAGGATGTTCTTCCAGAGCCTGCTTATCCCTTCAGGTGTCCTCTGAAGTATAAAAACGCCATTTCCCCCATATAAGCAATTAATAAGCTCCCTGTGGGTTCTTTTTCTGTGTCATCAGGAAGCTTTTCCTTACTAAGCTAAATCCACGAAAAGAGCCTCTCTCCTTCATTTTTCCTATAGCTGGATGTCCTCTTTAGTCTCCAGTTAGAATGTGGAATCCCGAGTTTCATTTCTTTTGGCTTCTACATACTTGCATCTGAACACGTCCAACGGAGACTTTGTTTAATGGGTTGAATTATTTAAACGAAAAACAAATTGTCATCATTTTGTTGCCCTCTTCTGCCGCTCATTTCCAAATAACTGATCAGAAGTGAATGGAAGTGCTTTCTTGGAGCTTCAGGTAGTGGAAGACCCAGCTTGCTCTTGAACAAAATTTAGATGTTTTTAGATGTTTTATTAGAATTTGTAGGCCGCCCTTTTCCCTGAGGGGACTCAGGGCGGCTCACATAAAACCTGGGAAGGGGGGGGAATACAAACATCAAGATAGAGACATATCATAAAATGGTAGGCAACATACATTCATCATTCGGGAGGGGTAACTATCCTTATCCCCAGGCCTGACGGGCGAGCCAGTTCTTCAGGGCTATGCGGAAGGCTTGGACGGTGGAGAGGGTACGAATCTCCACGGGGAGCTCGTTCCAAAGGGCCGGGGCTACTGCTGAAAAGGCCCTCCTCCTTGTAGTTGCCAGCCGACACTGGCTGGCCGATGGGATACGGAGGCCTAATCTATGGGATCTTATCGGTCGCAGGGATGTAATTGGCAGAAGGCGGTCTCTCAAATATCCAGATCCACTGCCATGTAGGGCTTTATGGGTGATTAATAGCACCTTGAAGCTAGTCTTTGTCTTACAAAATAACCAATAATTATTTGCTCTTCTCTCTCAACTAAAACCTTAACACTAAAAATAACACCAAGCCATTCAGATACATTCAGATTCCTTTGTAGGTTTCCTGTTTAAATACACTATTTCCATCTCTAAAATGTCTAGGCTGCACAAACAGGGAGGGATAAATTTTCACACCCTGAATTGCCCCCCCCACCCCTCCCCCGGTCTCCACATGACACTCCACGCATGAACATTCAGAGTACAATAATAGTTCATCCTTTTTTATACGTTTGTTTTGCAATGACACATGCTCACACAACTCCATCAGGTGCGCTAGCAGAGAAATTACATGCATCCTTCCATGTCTGACTCAATGTTACAAGCAGCCTTTAGAGAAGATACCAAATATTGATTTACATGTTCTTCTGACAGCTTCGCTCTGAGCACATAGTAATAAACACACTTGGCCTTGAGCCATAAGCGAAAGGGGCCTTCAAGGAAAATGGGTTTTTCAGTGTTATGAGAAGCAAGCAGTGACTGCTGATCAGGGCTTTGCGTTCCTGAAAGGCAGAAAAGAGACACAAAAAGGGCAGGTTATAAAACAAAGGTTAATCACCACCATTATTTTAAAATATAAAAACAGTATGTCAACTCTAGCTCTTTGGTAAATTAAAAAAAGAGATGGGATGTATTTTGTTTTCAGCCAAAACAAGAATTCTCAGCGTTATCAGCTATGCCGAAGGAAGAGTTTAGAAACCAAATTCCAAGAAATCCGCTCTGCATAATGTACACAAGTATTTCAAATCTTAGATCCCACTATCCATTCATGTTGACTCATTATCAGCTCTGAAGCTGGCAGCCAAAGCACTATATTATTGTGAAGAAATTTGATAATTTCAGTATTTCACTTCATTGCCACAGCATTTCTGCCACTATATAATTCTCCTGCGATTGTATTTCTAGCCCTAGAAGAAATGAAATAGCTAGAAGATGCAGAGAATTAAGTGCTAGGTAGCTATGCTATGAGAAAAATAAGTGGAGCGCAGAAAAAAAAATTCATGCGAAGGAAATTTCTTGTTCCTTCCTCTCTGACCAATCTGTAAAATTTCCGGTTTCAGCATTTGTATTTCTGAGCTGAAGAGTGAGGATTGCACAATATTCCCCAACAGGTACACAAATATCCATGCTTTCCAAGTCTATTCAAGTCAAGCAATGCCTTGTTGCATTCCTATCTGTAATTTTTATTTCTGGTCCTGCTCTATGCATTATAAAAATAATAATTACGCAAACAATGGCTGTTGCAGGTATATGTTGAGTCACACATTTTTGTGGCGTTCCTTCTGTCTCCTATGGCAAACTGAGAAGGCGAGTAAGAAGAAAGAAACCAGACTGGCCTTCTTCTTATATGCACTTGACAGAAGGAAATCAGTTGATTTGCAACAAGAGGAAAACCTCTTGTACAGGAGAAAATCTGGTCCTGGAAATTAAGAATCGTTCAACTAAAGGGGTATTTTCTTACCATAAGTTTGCCACCAGGCTTCTATCTTATCCCTTTATCCTGCCCTTCACAATTTCATTTATGTTGAATAAAAACTGAAGCTGCAATTAAACAGCATTGCCTTTGGGTTGCCTTTGAGCCTTCTCTGAGCAGCTGGTAAGATTCTTTTCTTTTCCTTTCATTTTGAACATAGTTAAAAGAAGCTTCCTATTTGGGTATCCAATTGACATCAAGGTATATAACACTAAAGGAGGATAACTATTATAAGGTGAGAAAACAAATAGAAATAGATTTTAAAAGATGGAAAAACCTACAATTATCATTGATGGGAAGAATAGCAATAGTAAAGATGAGTATATTACCAAGATTGCTATACCTATTGCAAACAATACCAATAAAACTAGAGAAAAAAATTCTTTGAAAGTATGAATAAAATAGTAAGGAAATATATATGGCAGGGGGGGGGAAGCAAAATTAACATAAAAATGTTGCAAGATGCAATGATTCGAGGTGGATTTGGATTACCAAACTGGGAATTGTACTATCAAGCAGCGGGACGAGCTTGGATGAAAGAATGGATTTTATCCTGCCCTTCACAATTTCATTTATGTTGAATAAAACTGAAGCTGCAATTAAACAGCATTGCCTTTGGGTTGCCTTTGAGCCTTCTCTGAGCAGCTGGTAAGATTCTTTTCTTTTCCTTTCATTTTGAACATAGTTAAAAGAAGCTTCCTTGTCTTACTTGCAGTTACAGTGGCACCTACAGACATTATGACGGGAATCCCCATTTTGTTCCATATTCATTTGGTCCTCAAATCGGAGATTGTCCAGTCAGCACAAAGAAAAAAAAAACGACAGAAAGAATTCAGTACCTACGATGTGTGGATGGTTGATTTCTTTCCCAGAATCTAGCACTTCTGAGTGGGAGGTCTGTAAACGTTAAAGATAGTTTAAATTCATTGGTGACACAAAAGTTATTAAAGGAGCACCATAATAAATTACAGGAAGCCATTAAGTAATAGAAGATAAGGGTGGGAATGAAACAGGATTAGGATTAGGAGATGACCAGCGTATCTGCGAGACTGCCTACTGCCACATACCTCACAGCGGCCGCTAAGATCCCACAGGATGGGCCTCCTTCGGATGCCGTCAGCCGGACAGTGTCGGCTGGCGGCTCCCTGGAGGAGAGCCTTCTCTGTGGCTGCTCCGACCATGTGGAACCAGCTACCCCCAGAGGTCTGGACCATACCCACCCTCATGGCCTTCAGGAAAGCTGTTAAAACCTGGCTGTTCCGGCAGGCCTGGGGCTGTTGACCTTATTGTTAAGGTCCAGCCCCGATTAGAATTGTATGCGTGTTGGGAATTTTTAAATTATTTTTATTTCGGTTTTCTTTTTCCTTTCTTTGTAAGCCGCCCAGAGTCCTCCGGGATTGGGCGGCCTAGAAATTTAACAAATAAATAAATAGGAGATGAAATACAGGTAGTCCTTGATTTAGAAAGTTACAACAGCATTGGAAAGAGCGACTTGTAACTGTTTTTTCACGTTTATGAATGTCGTAGCACACCATGGTCATGTGAATAAAATGCGGGTGCTTGGCAACTGATTCTTATTTATGACAGTTGAAGTGTTCCAGATTCACGTGATCCCCTTTTGCGACCTTCTGACAAGCAATGAGTCAATGAGGAAACCAGATTCACTTAGCAACTGTATTACTAAAAAAAACCCTGCAGTGATTCACTTAACAAATGTGGCAAGAAAATTCGTCAAATGGGGCAAAACTCACTTAACCAATTTCACTTAAGAACATACATTTTGCGCTCAATTCTCATAAATTGAGGACTACCTATATTAGTAAAGGAGTAGATGGGTAATGAAAGGAAGTATTTTTCTTTTACATCCTTCCAGAATATTTTCAGATTTAGCTTTCAATTTACTTTGAGAACTCCAAACTGTGGTTGTTGTTTTTTTCTCTTAAAAAGTTAAGATTTTCATAATTAAGCTTTTTCTTTTATTTCAGGAATATATCTATACACATTCCACACAAAGCCAGTGGCCCACATACTGTAAATTTTTTTAGTTTTTCCATTAAGGAATTTGAATGTTTGACACATGATAAAGGAAAGGTACTACATTCAAAAGAAACATCAGTACTTTGAATTAGTGGAGAAACTAATCATTTGAATCTCAGCACAGTAGATCATCTCCTCTACCAGTAGGATTGCAAATTTCTCAATTTTACCTGATAAACTGTAACCTTGGAATCCAGGTCAGCCGCAATCCTCTGCAAGCTCAACTTTGCAAGTTCAATAGGATCTTCGGGCAGAGGAGTTGGGACGGGATAAGGATTGATATGCTTAAATTTAGGGAACCAGTACATGATCCTCTGATATTTTCTTACAGGGTAGCTTTTATTACCAAAGATCTCGAGCAGCAAAAACCTGGTTTCCAGGTTTGGCATGACACCTTTAGGACAAGAGAAAGGACAAATTTATCAGGAATGGGAAGAAACAGTTTTTATTTATTTTATTTACACCGGTCTACAAGGAAAAAGGAGGAGCCGAGGTGGTGCAGTGGTTAAATGCAGCACTGCAGGCTACTTCAGCTGACTGCAGTTCTGCAGTTAGGCTGTTCAAATCTCACCGGCTCAAGGTTGACTCAGCCTTCCATCCTTCTGAGGTGGGTGAAATGAGGACCCGGATTGTTGTTGGGGGCGATATGCTGACTCTGTAAACCGCTTAGAGAGGGCTGTAAAAGCACTATGAAGCGGTATATAAGTCTAACTGCTATTGCTAGAAAGCCTCAGAGATGAAAGTAGCGGGAGGGTGTAGCCTGAATCCCAGCAATACAACATGTTCTCCGGGGGGCTCTCTGAAGAACCATCAGATTCCTACTGTATCGTGGGAGGGGTGACCTGTACCCTCACCATAGCTGTCCTAGAGAGACAGTGATGAAGGGGGTGGGGGCGCAAGTGGGTGGGATTGTGGAACTCATAACTTTCCCTAAAACGCCTGCTCTTGCAGAACGTGAAAAATATGACAGAAAAGCAGAAAAGAGAGCTGATGTGGAAACTGGACATACGGGTGGTGAAAAAAGTGAAATATTTGGGTATCCAATTGACATCAAGGTACATAACACTAAAGGAGAGAAAACTATTATAAGGTGAGAAAACAAATAGAAATAGATTTGAAAAGATGGAAAAACCTACAATTATCATTGATGGGAAGAATAGCAATAGTAAAGATGAATATATTACCAAGATTGCTATACCTATTGCAAACAATACCAATAAAACTAGAGAAAAAAATTCTTTGAAAGTATGAATAAAATAGTAAGGAAATATATATGGCACGGGGGGGGGGGGAAGCAAAATTATCATAAAAATGTTGCAAGATGCAATGATTCGAGGTGGATTTGGATTACCAAACTGGGAATTGTACTATCAAGCAGCGGGACAAGCTTGGATGAAAGAATGGATTTTATTGAGAAATACAAGATTATTGATGCTGGAGGGCCATGATTGGCAATTGGGTTGGCATGCTTTTTTGTGGTATGCTAAAAGTAGGGCACATGGCTATTTCCAAAGACATTACGTAAGGAATGGATTATTAACCATATGGGGAAGAGTGAAAGGGAAACATTATTCAGAAATACCAATGTGGCTTTCAACAATGGAAGCATGGACACATCCAAATATTAGTAGCATGAAGAATATTATTAGATATAAAGATATCTTAACAGAAAGGGGGGAACTAAAACAAAACAAGAATTAGAAGAACAAGGGATTGATATAGGATGGTTTTCACAATTGCAAATACAATCAAGATATGAAAAAGATAAAAGGGAATACGGTTTTAACTTGGGAAGTTCGGAGTTGGATAAGATACTTATGGGAACCGAAGAAAGAATAATCAAGGATTATATAGCTACCTATTAAGAACTAGGTTAGAAGAAGAAGTAGTTAAAAATACAATGTTAACTTGGGCAAAGAATTTTGGCCATACGATTGAACTGGAAAAGTGGCAACAATTATCGTGTTTCCCCAAAAATACGACATGTCCTCATAATACAGCCATCCCACATTTTTCTGGTGGGCAAAAATATACCCCCCCCCGCATATAAGCCCCCTGGACAAGCCCCCACCTCCAGCCAGGCAGAACGCCACTCACCAACCTAGCAATATCCCGAAGGTGCCAAGCCGCGGGAACGATGGGGGGAGGCAAAGGTGATCACGTTGCTTGGCGTCTTCGGGATACCGCTAGGTTGGTGAGCAGCGCTGTGCCCAGTTGAAGAGGGGGGTTGCCGGGCGGCTGCTCTCTTGCGAGCGGGCTCCCAAAGAGCCGGGCACAGCCTCATGGGCGAATGGCTGTGTTGCGCTGTCGCAGCAGTGCAACACAACAGCCATGAAGCGACCACGCTCATGAGCATCCACCTGGCAAACCCCCTTTGCAGCCGGGCACAGCGCCATTCACTGATCTAGGGGTATCGCCAAGCTGTGTGAGCGCCTGTTCACCACCGCCCGGCTGCCGCGGCTTGGCGCCTTCCAAATGCCAGTGAATGGCGCTCTGCACAGTTGGAGGGGGGGGGTTGCGCGAGAGGCTGTTCCACTCTCGCTCACCCATCTCCCAGCCACACGATGCATGGCCCAGCTCTCATTACGGATCCAGGGCACCTCCGCCACCATCCCAGCCTGGCTTTTTCCGCAGCTTCCAACCAGTCTTTTGGCAGTGGCTGCTCTGGGCACACGCTCTATGGTTGTACACTCTGCAGGCAATACAACTAAATGCCTTTATGTCAGCAACAGACTTCAAACTGGTTAGCAATAGCAATAGCAGTTAGACTTATATACCGCTTCATAGGGCTTTCAGCCCTCTCTCAGCGGTTTACAGAGTCAGCATATCGCCCCCACAGTCTGGGTCCTCATTTCACCCACCTCGGAAGGATGGAAGGCTGAGTCAACCCTGAGCCGGTGAGATTTGAACCGCTGAACTGCAGATAACAGTCAGCTGAAGTGGCCTGCAGTACTGCACCCTAACCACTACGCCACCTCGGCGATAGATAGATAGATAGATAGATAGATAGATAGATAGATAGATAGATAGATGATAGATAGATAGATAGATAGATAGATAGATAGATAGATAGATAGATAAGAGATATGGATGGATGGATGGATGGATGGACAGACAGACAGATATAGAGATAGATAGATGATAGATAGATAGATAGATAGATAGATAGATAGATAGATAGATAGATAGATAGATAGCAATAGCAGTTAGACTTACATACCTCTTCATAGGGCTTTCAGCCCTCTCTAAGCGGTTTACAGAGTCAGCATATCGCCCCCACAGTCTGGGTCCTCATTTCACCCACCTCGGAAGGATGGAAGGCTGAGTCAACCCTGAGCCGGTGAGATTTGAACCGCCGAACTGCAGGTAACAGTCAGCTGAAGTGGCTGCAGTACAGCACTCTAACCACCTCAACAGCAAGTTTAAATGGTAATACTCTACAACTTTCTTCCCATACTTGTTTCTTCGTATTCAGATAACAAAAATAGACAGTATTCTATTACTGCTTATGTTGTAGAAATCTTTCCAAAGCAAAAACCAGAAAGAAACTTCTCCAAGTGCCTGGAAAGTTCTCCATTGACAGTTATTTTATCAGCAGTGTTAGTCAGCATTCTATGCTAAGATTATTCATGTAATACATGGAACAATTTCTAAATTAAGAGCAAGTTCGTGGGATGGAGGATCCCGTGTTTTTTTCATATACATATCATTAAATAAAGATCCCCCAATTTTGGGGCCCTCTTGCTATTACTACCAGGTATGTACTTACCAAAATGCTCCATCTGTTCAAGCAGCACGACAGCACAATCCTGCTGCCTGGGATAGTGTTTGAGCATTTTCTGAAAAACATTTTGAGGAATAAAGACTTTCTTAGGGAAGACATCCAAGATTTTGTTATATACATCAACATCCTTCTCCACTCCAAATTCTGGCATTTTCTTCAGAGCTGCATAGATGAACTCTACGTGACCCGTGCGGCGAATATCCTGCTTGCAGAAGATCTCCACGGCTTCCTGAAATGTAGCTGAAGTTTTTTCATGTTCGGATACTGTCTCAAAGATATCTTCGATTTTCACTAGCGATTGGTTGGCAGATTCTCTGTGGGGTTTTTCATGCTTCTTTACAGCAAAGTCGGAAGTGCTAAGAACTGTGCTCCTTTGAATACTTCTCACGGGAACCAAACTGGAGTTCTAAGACGAAGTTAATTGGAGAGATGTAAGAATTACAGACTACAGATTACAGAGTACAGTCAAAGAAATATTGCAGATAAAATAGACTCACATTTTTATGCAGTCTCAGAAATTAAGAGAAGTTTTGCCGTCTTCTTAGAGACTTTACTGATTTTTTTTCTCTTTTTCCCTTTTTTTTTTTTTAAAAAAAATTTCTTTGGCTTTAATATATTTCGACTGTGTTTGATAAAAAGCTATACCGTGTACGGGCTCTGGGAAGTCAGGGGGGGGGAAGGGAGGTGGGGTTCTAGGGGGGGAGGGGGGAAATATAGTATGTGCTGGATTTTAAACTGATTAATATGATTGCACTTGTATACTGTTGCTTTTTTAATTTTAGTGTAAAAATAGGACGCTGAATATATTGATAGATAGTAGAAATACACCGAAGGGAGGAGTAGAGGGAAAGAAGAAAGAGGGGTAGAGAGGGTGGGAGAGAGGATGGGAGGGAGGGTGAGAAGGAAGGGAGGGAGTGTACTGGGAGAGAGGAGTGGTAGAGGGAGAGGGGAAGTAGGGTAGAGGGGAATGTTGGAGGGGAGAAAGGAAAGTTGGAGGGGGGGTGAAAGAAAGGGTGTATGAAGGGTTGAAGTGGTATATTGGGTTTGTATTTTGGGGAGTATTGTTGACAAGGATGGCTGTGTTTATTGCTCAATGTTATATGGCCCCGGTTATGCACAGTATATATGTGACCGTATGAAATGAAAATGAAAATGAAATAAAACATATTTACACAGAAAAAAAAAAGAAATTAAGAGAAGTTTTAAGGATTTATTTATTTATTTATTTTGTACCTGGAAGTAAGAGCTTCTTTGTGATTGTATAAGATTCTTTTTAGGAAAGAAGGATCTTCTTGCAGAAAGCTGCCCAGCCACTAATAGTGCCCTGAGACACTTCATGACAGTCCATCTGTTTTCCAGAACCAAAATTGGGATCTCTCAACTTCCCGTTACATGCTTCCAGGAAAACCAAAGACCTAAAAATAGAAGAAGATGAAATTATGGTTACATTCAATGCCACAGCATTCTTTATGCCCATAGAACCAAGAATCCATGGCAGCCGTACTACACAGCATTCTCAAACTAGCCAAGTACACTTAGTTTGAGTTTTATTTCATTTGTATGCCGCCCTTTTCCCTAAGGGGACTCAGGGCGGCTCACAGCTCAAAAAGGGAAGGGGGGATACAAACAGTTTAACAAGAACACAAAACTATACATAGTTAAAAGCACAACAATCATACCATTCGAGATAGGGGCAGCGAGTCTTTAGCCCCAGGCCTGTCGGAACAGCCAGGTTTTGAGGGCTTTGCGGAAGGCCTGGAGGGTGGTGAGGGTGCGAATCTCCACGGGGAGTTCGTTCCAAAGGGCCGGAGCAGCCACAGAGAAGGCTCTCCTCCGGGTAGTCGCCAGTCGACACTGGCCGGCGGATGGAATTCGGAGGAGGCCTAATCTGTGGGATCTAATCGGTCTATTGGAGGTAATTGGCAGCAGGCGGTCTCTCAAGTACCCAGATCCAATACCATGAAGGGCTTTATAAGTGACGACTAGCGCCTTGAAGCGTATCCGGAGACCAATAGGCAGCCAGTGCAGCTCGCGGAGGATAGGTGTTACGTGGGTGAACCGAGGTGCACCCACAATCGCTCGCGCGGCTGCATTCTGGACAAGCTGAAGTCTCTGAATGCTCTTCAAGGGCTGCCCCATGTAGAGCTTAGGTGGAGATAACCAGAATCATGGAACTCATCAACCTTTGCCTCACTAGCAACTTTCAATTTGATGGACAAAAATACCAACGTCCAAAGGATCACCACTCTCATAGCAGAGTCTGTAATGCAGCATCTAGAAGCGATACCACTCCAACATATACAACATACCAGGGGGGCCTTTGCCCAGGTTCGTCTGGTGCACCAATTGCGGCCCTATTTGGATCGGGAGGCACTTCAAACGGTCACTCACGCCCTTGTCACCTCAAGGCTGGATTACTGCAACGCGCTCTACATGTGGCTACCCTTGAAAAGCGTTCGGAGACTGCAGCTAGTCCAGAATGCAGCCGCGCAAGCGATATTGGGTGCACCGAGATACACCCACGTTACACCTGTCCTCCGCGAGCTGCACTGGCTACCAATTGGTCTCCGGACGCAATTCAAGGTGTTGGTTATTATCTTTAAAGCCCTACATGGCTTAGGGCCAGCGTACCTTCGAGACCGCCTGCTGCCACATACCTCCCAACGGCTGGTAAGATGCCACAGGGTGGGCCTCCTTCAGATGCCGTCAGCCAGACAGTGTCGGCTGGCAGGCCCCCCGGAGGAGAGCCTTCTCTGTGGCTGCTCCGACTCTTTGGAATCAGCTACCCCCGGAGATCCGGACCTTGCCCACTCTCATGGCCTTCAGGAAAGCTGTAAAAACCTGGCTGTTCCGGCAGGCCTGGGGCTGTTGACCTCACTGCTGAGGTCCAGCCCCGATTAGATTGAATGCATGTGGTGTTGCGATTTTAAACCGTTTTTTTTCCCTCTCTCTCTCTCTTTTTGTAAGCTGCCTGGAGTCCTTCGGGATTGGGCGGCATATAAATTTTATAAATAAATAAATAAATAAATAAATAAATAAATAAATAAATAAATAAATAAATAAATAAATAAATAAATAAATAAATAAATAAATAAATAAAAATAAAAAATAAAAAATAAAAAAAAAATAAAAAAAAATAATAAATAGATAATTGATAATTGATAATTGATAAATAAATAAATAAATAAATAAATGAATAAAGTATGGATCCAGTAAGTAGATGAGAGATTTGTCGTAATAAAAAGGAACAACAGCAGAAGACACGTGGAACAATCAGCAATATTTTCAAAGGAATAAATTTATAAGAGAAGAACCAAGCAAAAACATATTCAGCTTCCTAGATATCCTCATCAATAGAGGAAATGCCTGCAAATTAGGTATACAAGTCTATCGAAAAATAACCTACACCCACCAGCTAACTAACAAGTAAGAACCAGCGAGTTTTCTCACTTGAGAAAACAAATGATCAACTTCAAATGGTCCTCCTTCTGTGAAGACCTCGCTCGCTGAGAAAGATTGAAGGAAAAGGACCACTGAAAGCAATGTGGACTGTCAGCACCTCTTCATTGGATAATCAGGAAAGAAGACCACGAGACTCCATTGATAGAAATCAAGTGTACTTTTACTAATTATAAATGATTAGAAGCGTAGCAAAGCGAAGACTGATTATTTAGGCGCGAAAGCAAATGATATATAGAATAACCCATTCCCCACCCCTTGGCATCCCAGTCACAGTCCAATCATAATTCTCCCAAGTGTCAGGTGCGAGATAACTTCGAAAGGCATCACCAAGATGGAATGTCGGTGCCGTTGGCCTTGGCAGGAAACCTCCTCCGCATGCGCAGTCCGACAGGCAGCAGAACTCCAGAATCTTCCTCCAGCACAATTAGTAAACCCCTCCCAAATACCATGACCCCCCTCCCCGTTTCAATGGCAGCCGAAGCAGCAGCAAAGCAGAGGCTGACAGTGGACAGTCTCAGTTACAGAGACATTGAGAGCAGCTGGAAAACCCGAAACCCCAGGCTAGGGACAGACCATCAATAAGAAAATGTTATCTATGTGCCACTAGGTATCAAAAACCACTTGATGTTCCGCCATCAAGATTTGAAATACGTACTATACTTGGATTCCCAAGTCAGTAGGACATTCCAACTCTCATCTAGTTTTTAGATCACATAAGTATAGCAATACAGGACTGCCCATAATTCCAGCTAACTTCCTCCCGGCTTTTCAAAATTTACGCCCCATCCCGCTTACTTTTGTGGCTGATACTCAGCACTCTGAACTCAGCCTGCATCTCCTTTAAAAAGCATGGGGAAAATGTTATGCTATAGGATACAGTTAAAGAAAGAAAGGATAATGATAATAAATTATATACATAGCAATAGCAATAGCAGTTAGACTTATATACCGCTTCACAGGGCTTTCAGCCCTCTCTAAGCAGTTTACAGAGTCAGCATATTGCCCCCAACAACAATCCGGGTCCACATGGAGGATTAGAAAATTTTGGTATTGAATGTTATGGATGTTTAGCTAAGGTGGTGCAGTGGTTAGGGTGCAGTACTGAAGGCCACTACAGCTGACTGTTATCTGCAGTTCAGCGGTTCTAATCTCACCGGCTCAAGGTTGACTCAGCCTTCCATCCTTCCGAGGTGGGTGAAATGAGGACCCAGATTGTGGGGGCGATATGCTGACTCTGTAAACCGCTTAGACAAGGCTGAAAGCCCTATGAAGCGGTATATAAGTCTAACTGCTATTGCTATTGCTATTAATGGAGTAAGTTTGTAAGTTTAATTTTATTTATAGGCCGCCCGATCCCGAAGGACTCCGGGCAGCTGGAGGATTTTACAAATAAGTAGATGAAATGCCAGCATGTGATTATGTATTGAATCTTGGTATATTTAAGGATGTTTAAATAACTATAGTCATATAAAAGTGGAGGCATGATGATGTTAATATAGTAAACATTTGAGTTAAGATATTTGAATTATTTTTGATGGAGGTGGAAGAGATGCACAAAAGCCTTTTGTAACCAGCTGATACACTTTCTACAGTATGTAAAGAAGGAGGAGTTGTATGTTTGTTTTGAAAATAAATAAATATATTTTTTTAAAAAAGCATTAAATATATAATAAAACCTATAGAGCCCATAGGAAATAAACAGGTATGCGTATTGGTCATAGAGAGAGATATATGCTATATCAGTGTTTCTCAACCTTGGCGACTTGAAGATGTCCGGACTTCAACTCCCAGAATTCCCCAGCCAGCATTCGCATTCAGTCAGTCAGCATTCGCTGGCTGGGGAATTCTGGGAGTTGAAGTCCGGACATCTTCAAGTCGCCAAGGTTGAGAAACACTGTGCTATATGTTAAATGTTAACCGCATGGTCAAACCTAATTCATATCTAGATGGAATAACGCACGTGGGCAGCCACGGCCCCTATCAGGCTTTCTCCCACCTCCCGCAGCTCCTTCCCGTGCAAGAGCGCCCCGAACCCCCCCCCCCATTCCGCCGAGGGGCGCCCGCGGGCTCCCCTTGCGCCCCTGACCTTCCGTTGTCTGCACCGCCACCCTGGGAATTCCTTCGCGTGACGTCATCTCTCCCCCCCCCCACCCAATTGGTCAGATGGTTGCCTTAAAGCCCCGCCTCCTCTCGCAACTCATTTAGAGTTACGCGAGAGCCGGCTCGGCGCGGGAGGCTCCCTGCGCAGCCTCGCTCAACCTCGCGAGAGCTGGACTTCAACTCCCAGAGTTCCACAGGCAGCGTTGGCGTCCGCGGATTTCTTCGATTGGGCTAGTGTTTCTCAACCTTGGTAAGTTGAAGATGTCCGGACTTCAACTCCCAGAATTCCCCAGCTAGCATTCGCATTCATTCAGTCAGCATTCGCTGGCTGGGGAATTCTGGGAGTTGAAGTCCGGACATCTTCCAAGTTGCCAAGGTTGAGAGACACTGGATTGGGCATTGGCGTCTTTTGCATTCCTTGAGTCAACTTCTACACTTCTGGAAGCTGGGAATTTGTTGCAACTTGGAGATTACAATTTCCACTGGGGCAGGATGTTGTTGTTTTGCTTTTAAACCACTCCAGTAAAGTGGCTTTATGCGGGGGAAACCCTGCGCCTTATCCGACAGCACGATTGCAGCATGCTGCAAATGTGTTATCATCTCATTGTTCGTTCTTTGCTCAATTTCAGATAAAACTTTGGAGGGAGTGGGGGGAGTCCATCAAATAACTGGAAAGGCAGGATAAGCAGGAGGGGAAAAAAAGAAGGAGAGAGAGCAGGAAGGGGAAGAGAGAAGGTAAGAGTAGGAGAGAGGTAAGGGAAGAAAGAAGGGGAAGGAGAGGAGGGTGGAAGGGAGAGAAAGAGAAGGAGAGGGGGCAGGAAGGGGAAGAGAGAAGGTAAGAGTGGGAGAGAGGTAAGGGAAGAAAGAAGGGGAAGGAGGGGAGGGTGGAAGGGAGAGAAAGAGAAGGAGAGAGGTCAGGAAAGGGAAGAGAGAAGGTAAGAGTAGGAGAGGGGTAAGGGAAGAAAGAAGGGGAAGGAGAGGAGGGTGGAAGGGAGAGAAGGAGAAGAGGGTGGAAGGGAGAGAAAGAGAAGGAGAGAGGGCAGGAAGGGGAAGATAGAAGGTAAGAGTAGGAGAGAGGTAAGGGAAGAAAGAAGGCGAAGGAGAGGAGGGTGGAAGGGAGAGAAAGAGAAGGAGAGAGGGCAGGAAGGGGAAGAGAGAAGGTAAAGAGTAGGAGAGGGGTAAGGGAAGAAAGAAGGGGAAGGAGAGGAGGGTGGAAGGGAGAGAAGGAGAGGAGGGTGGAAGGGAGAGAAAGAGAAGGAGAGAGGGCAGGAAGGGGAAGAGAGAAGGTAAGAGTAGGAGAGGGGTAAGGGAAGAAATAAGGGGAAGGAGAGGAGGTAGGAAGGAAGTAGAGAAGGAAGGGAGAGAGAAAAGTAAAGAAAGAGAAAATAAGGTGATGTCACAATAGATGCTTGGGATGGTAAATAATACAACCCAAACTGTACTCGATAATCTCTTAAAGGGAATAACAATAGTATAAGATTGGCAAAGAAAAAGAATAACCATGTGAATGTTTACCTGGAATTGTATGCATATATATAGCACATTATAGATAAACAACATTTGGTTATAAATAGCTAATTATAGAAAGGGAAAACACTAACTGCAAAGAAACCGATACGGAACTGCTGTATGATACATGATGGAATTTATTGTTCCTATGTTGTCTTAAGTCATGTGTTTGTTCTTGTTGATGTGTTTATGTGTGTAAAATAAAAACTGGGGGGAAAAAGTCAGGATAAGCCTTTCTGGCCAATAAAACCGGTTGTGGGTAAACCAGTGCTTGAAGGGCTGTCACAAGAAGAGTGGATTGACTTATTCTCCCAAGTATCAAGAGGGCAGGACAAGAAGTAACGGGCGGAAGCTTGTTAAAGAGAAATCCAACCTAGAAGTAAGACATTTTCTGGCAGTGAGAACATTTTAATACTTGCCTCTTGGAGTTGTGGCTGCTCCATCACTGGAAGTTTTCAAGAATGGACTGGATAATCATTTGGCTGGGATGGTATAAGGTTTTCTACCTTGAGCAGAGCGTCGGACTGGAATACCTCCAAGGTCCCTTCCAACCCTATAATTCTATGTCAGTGTTTCTCAACCTTGGCAACTTGAAGATGTCCGGACTTCAACTCCCAGAATTCCCCAGCCAGCATTTGCTGGCTGGGGAATTCTGGGAGTTGAAGTCCGGACATCTTCAAGTTGCCAAGGTTGAGAAACACTGATTTAAAGCCTCAGATACCTTCATCCTCTTCAGTGGAAAGACAGTGGCTAGGACAGTGTTTCTCAACCTTGGCAACTTGAAGATGTCCGGACTTCAACTCTCAGTGAATGCTGGCTGGGGAATTCTGGGAGTTGAAGTCCGGACATCTTCAAGTTGCCAAGGTTGAGAAACACTGTTCTATGTTCTCTAACACTGGCTAAACACTTGGTGACCAGAGGGACGAGCTATTGTCATCACGACCTGCTTTTAGCTCTGTAACCAACTCTTCCAATGACGTTCCAGCTGCTTCTTTGATCCTGGCCATCGACTTTTGTCTGCTGTTCTCTTCCTCCCTCGATTAGATCACAACATCTGGTTCAAAAGGCATTGTGCAAGATCACAGCCTTGGGGAAAACAGCCATTATCTGTTTCACAATTGGTTTATTGTTCTTTTCTCTTGCGGTTTGTACTCTTCTGGCATGTCAAGATAGCTAGTTTAAGATGTGGTCCGCCAGTCCATGAGGTGGCATGTAGAATGTCAAGAAGGAAAGTCATTTGTTTAGCTGATTACTTGTGAGATGCATCACCAATTGTGTAATTCCTATCAAGGCTGATTGGTAAAATGTCTTTCACAATTCTATTTCTATTCTATTTCTATTTGTTAAATTTATAGGCCTCCCAATCCCGAAGGACTCCGGGCAGCTTACAGAAATAAGAAATATTAAAAAGAGTTAAAACAGATAGGACACAACAAATTAAAAAAAACACATCATGCACCCAGTCTAAGCGGGGCTAGACTTCGGTCAAGAGGTCAACAGCCCCAGGCCTGCCGGAATAGCCAGGTTTTAAGAGCTTTTCGGAAGGCCATGAGAGTGGGTAGGGTCCGGATCTCTGGGGGTAGTTCATTCCATAGGGCCGGAGCGGCAATTGCTTCACTGCCCTTTGTGTTCTGCCCATCTGACTGGCAGGGACTGGCAGCCAGGGAAGTAACAGGCTGGGTGTTATAGAAAGCACATTATGCCAAGGACATGCTGCTCACCTACTTGTTTGTGAAGGGATTTCGGGTCTGATATTCAGTGAGGTCTTTTTGCTAAAAAGAGCCGAGGTGGCGCAGTGGTTAGGGTGCAGTACTGCAGGCCACTTCAGCTGACTGCTAGCTGCAGTTCGGCGGTTCTAATCTCACCCGGCTCAAAGGTTGACTCAGCCTTCCATCCTTCCGAGGTGGGTGAAATGAGGACCCAGACTGTGGGGGCGATATGCTGACTCTGTAAACCGCTTAGAGAGGGCTGAAAGCCCTATGAAGCGGTATATAAGTCTAACTGCTATTGCTATCTATCTATCTATCTATCTATTTATCTATCTATCTATCTATCTATCAACTATCTATCTATCTATCTATCTATCTATCTCTGTCTGTCCATCCATCCATCTATCCATCCATCCATCCATCCATCCATCCATATCTCTTATCTATCTATCTATCTATCTATCTATCTATCTATCTATCTATCTATCTATCAATCTATCTATCTATCTATCTATCTATCTATCTATCTATCTATCTATCTATCTATCTATCTATCTATCTATCTATCTATCTATCTATCTATCTATCTATCTATCTATCTATCTATCTATCTATCTATCTATCTATCTATCTAGAGCCGAGGTGGCGCAGTGGTTAGGGTGCAGTACTGCAGGCCACTTCAGCTGACTGTTATCTGGAGTTCGGCGGTTCTAATCTCACCGGCTCAAGGTTGACTCAGCCTTCCATCCTTCCGAGGTGGGTGAAATGAGGACCCAGACTGTGGGGGCGATATGCTGACTCTGTAAACCGCTTAGAGAGGGATGAAAGCCCTATGAAGCGGTATATAAGTCTAACTGCTATTGCTATTGCTGGTGGAGAGCATATGCTGAGGAATTGCTGCGCCCTGCTGAGTAAGTGCTAGGCCAGATACTTTTGCTCCCGCACCAGTCTGGCAGTGCTCTGCCTGAACAACACAATTGGGTCTGGCGGGAAGAATGCTAAGCATGGCACTGATAAAAAGTTCAGTGAGCTGATGATGGATAAGGTATGAACGGTGGACGTATAGCTAGGATGGCAGCAAACGTAGACCCCGGGCCCCTGTGTTATCTGCTGCAGTGATTGGTCTGGATGGTGGTGACATTGGATTGCAGGCTTCCCAAATCCCCTGTATGACTTGTTAGTGTGTCATGAGGGAGGCACTGGCTGATTAAAATTACTGGGCTTCCTTCTGTTTCAGCCAATGCTTCCATTGTGGGTCACCTCTGGCAGCTGATATGCCACCTGCTGATGTGCTTTGGAGGCTTTGAGAAGAGGAAATAAAAAGTGTTACCGTCCACTGGAGCAGCTTGGATGGGAGGAGATGTTCCTCCAGAGGCCAAAAGCCAATGTCTAGACCCGTGATGGCGAACCTATGGCCCATGTGCCACAAGTAGCGTGTAGTGTCCTCTCTGTGGGCCCGTGAGCAGTCACCCGGGTTCAGCTCCACTGCGCATGCACACGTGTGCCTCCTGCCGGCCAGCTGGTCGTGCATGCGCAGGGTATGTGTGTGTGTGCCTTCAGGTGCCTTCAAGAATAGGTTGACACCCTTTTTGTGGCAGCCCTTCAAATATTGGAGCACTGCTTTCATGTCACCCCAATCCTGCTTTTCATTAAATCATACATGCCCAATTTCTGTCCTCTTTATGTTTCAGCCTCCAGTCCTCTAATCATCTCCGTTGCTCTTGTCAACACTCTTGAGTCTTAACATTTTTTGTTTGAACAATGCATCCATTGTATCCAGTTTGATACCATTGCATGATATCATTGTGACCAAAACTGGATGCAATGTTCCAAAAAAGGACTTACCAAGGCATTATAACACTTCATGTGATCTTGATTCTATCCCTTTATTAATACTTAATACTCTTTCCTCCTCTTATTTTCCCCACAACATCCATCCTGTCTTTGGGTTGAACTGAGAGAGAGAGAGAGTGACTGGCCCAAGGTTATCAGGAGTCTTTCATGCTTAAAGTGGGACTAGAATTCACAATCTCTTTGTATATCTATTAAGTTTTTTTTTCATATAAGCATTTCAAATTGTGTCATTTTAATTAAAGTGCTTTTCTTCTTCCAGCAATTTGTAAATATGTCATCCGTGGCACACTCTGGTCTTCACTGAGTAATTATATCTGTTCATCTGATCCGGAATTCATTGTCATGAATTTCTTGCGCGCTGGGCTAAGGGAAACATGCTACATCATGTGGCAGTGTTTGAGTTTGAGTTTAAGTTTCATTTTATTTATATGCCGCCCTATTCCCGGCGGGACTCAGGGCGGCGCACAAACCCAAGGAGGGGAAGGGAAAAACACAAAACTACAAAGTACAGGGAATTTAAAAACAACCAACGGCCACACGATTCGAGAGGGGAAGGGAACTCATCGACACAGCCAGGTTTTAACGGCTTTTCGGAAGGCCAGGGAAGAGGTGAGGGTCCGAATCTCTGCGGGGAGGTCGTTCCAAAGGGCCGGAGCCGCCACAGAGAAGGCCCTCCCCCGGGTGGTAGCCAGATGGCATTGGCTGGTAAGACGGAACCCGGAGGAGGCCTAATCTGTGTGATCTAATGGGTCTTTGGGAGGTAATTGTTATTCAAGAAGTGTTAACCAGTCGTTCTTAAGATGAATTGAGGGGGACAGGCAAATACGGTATGTCTTTCTTGCATCTGTCCAGGACTGGTGCCAGGTGTGCAGAAGACTGCCTCTTGCGCTGATGCCAGGATTTTTCAGATTTTTCTGATTTAGCCATAGGAACTGGGTGGCGCTCTCTGTAGAATGAGTTCTCTGCCTGAAATTTGGATCCGTGTCTTACCTGGCTTTCGCAGGCAACCAGGCAGGGAGTCAGTGGCTGGATTAAGAAAACTGTCAGTGCTTCTTTGAAGGAGGGAATAATGTGGAGGAAGTTGTGTATGTCTTCCCTTGGAGATGGATCAAATCATTTCCAGTACGTTCAATCTGGCAACCTTGCCTTTGGGAAGAAGGCTTCTGAGGAAACGGTTGAGACTCAGTTTCAGAAAATCCCAGAAGAAATAAATTATCTGGATTGCTGCCAGATGCAGACCCATTATGAAACTGAAACGGCACAAGTTCTGGATAATCTTTAAGAATGTGCTCTTCTAGTTCTTTAAAAACCTTCAACGGCATATACAGTAGAATAGAATACTTGATGGGTTGCGTGATTAGACACACAAGAAATTTGTCTCTGGTCCACAAAGTATACGTACAAAAACAAAAAGTGATAATAATCCTAATGATGATACCAATAAGAGAAGATAGTGGAATAGATGAGAAGGATAAAAGTAAAATACTGCCATACTACATGGGTAAATATATTTAGATTTAGATTTTATTCAGTTTGTATGCCGCCCTATTCCCGAGAGAGACTCAGGGCGGCTAACAATCAGAAAGGGGAAGGGGGGTACAAAATAAAAAGACAAAGACAAAGAGTTTAAAAACACACAACAGTCGTAACCTCGGCTGGGGCTGAAAGATTCAACAGCCCCAGGCCTGCCGGAACAGCCAGGTCTTACTAGCTTTGCGGAAAGCTGGAAGGGTGGTAAGGGTCCGGATCTCAACAGGGAGATCGTTCCAGAGGGCTGGAGCAACCACAGAGAAGGCCCTCCCCCGGGGAGTTGCCAGTTGACACTGGCCGGCAGATGGGATTTGGAGGAGGCCTAATCGGTGGGATCTGATAGGTCTTTGGGAGGTAGGCATATGGCAGACTTATTTTGAAGACTAGTTACAAGATTATTGAGGGAAGGAGTCAAAGCTACTTTTCAGAGGCTCCTTAGACTACATGGGTTCACACATTGTGCAAAGTTTAAATTTAGGGGTGTATCAAGTAATGGCATACTGATGAAAGAAATGTCCTTCTGGGTTCGGCTCCAAGTGGGGAAAAAGACACCGGAGACACGGAGGCTGCTTGGAAAGATGGTTTATTGGTGGACAGGGCCACATGGCTTCAGCCCTGGACAGAAAAGGGGATCAATGTTGGTGGAGAAGAAGAGAAGGGCTGAGGGAGGGGCTTGCTAGGCTTTTTATAACCTGTTCAGTCCCACCTCTCTGTTTCCTGTTCCTGTGTAAGAAGTGTATTCTGATTGGGTGTCAGACTCCCACGGGGCCATGCAGGGGCAACTCTCTAGGCTGCGTTTTGAATCCAGGTTTGGTTGAGTTCTCAGATGCCATGTGGTCAGTTGGGGGCCAATATTATCATGCTTTAATCCCATCCCCCTGTAGCTGAAGTGGAGAAGTCTTTATTATGTAAAGTGGACTAGCTTGGCCTTCTTAATGGCCCATTGACAAAGTGGGGATGGGCAGGAAGCTACAGGCAGCTATCCTGTCTTTTAAAACATGTTTCTTTCTTTTCATATTCAGAAAAAATATTCTGCCTTTTCAATATTTCCTAGGATATTTCATTTTTCTGGGAGAGGGCTGGGTGATAACTTCCCACAATACTGTATTTGTTATTTACACTCCTTACCCTCTCCTAAGAATTCTAACTGTTTACGCAAACTTTACTGAATAAAGAACAGTTGACTAGCTTTGCCCAACAATGTAAGCCATAAAGAGTGGTTTATGAGTGCACCCATCATACTTTCCTTGGCTTGTATTTGGCATATTGTATGAACACGGCCATCATGCTCTGTAAATAATGATTAATGGTTTACTGTGAATCCACGTGACCATGACTTATACAAATGATAGTTAAGCGCAGAAAGTTTTACTGTGGTTATATACAATATACTGCACATAAAATGGACACCTAACATCAAAAACTTCATCAAAAAAGCACAACAAAGAATGTCCTTTCTGCGCCAACTCAGAAAGCTCAAACTTCCCAAAGAGCTGCTGATTCTGTTCTACAGAGGAATTACTGAGTCTGTCATCTGCACCTCTATAACAGTCTGGTTTGGCTCTGCAACCAAACTAGGCAGATACGGACTTCAACAGAGAATAAGAACTGCAGAAAATACAATTGCTACCAACCTGCCTTCCATTGAGAACCTGCACACTGCACGAGTTGAAAAGAGGGCTGTGAAACTATCTACAGACCCCTCATATCCTGGACATAAATTGTTTCAATGTCTACCCTCAAAACGACGCTATAGGGCACTGCACACCAAAACAACTAGACACAGGGAAAGTTTTTCCCCGAATGCCATCACTCTGCTTGACATCTAATTCCCAGAACACTGTCAATAATTTACCAAGAACGTATTACTATTATTCTTCTCTTCCTTCCTAGTATCTATCTCGCCCCACTTATGACTATAAACACGTTGCTTGTGACTTTCAATTTATATTGTTTTTTTTTTATTGTTTCCTAGTACAATTTGACAGCTTATTAGTAACCTTGACTGTCACTAAGTGTTGTATCTTTTTATCCTTGATGAGTGCATTTTTATTCTCCTTATGTGCACTGAGAGCATTCTGCACCAAAGACAAATTCCTTGTGTCTCCAATCACGCTTGGCCAATAAAGAATTCCTATCCTATCCTATTCAATCATGAATCATAATGATTCTTTTAAATTCCGGTTTTCACATAGTAAAAGGTACAACACATTTCAGTTCAGCCTCCCTACTGTACAGTACTTGCTTATCAGATTTCATGGAAGAAGAGTAAGATGGCATTACACACACACACACACACACACACACACACACACACACACTCCCTCGCTGGCTGGCTGGCTGGCTGGCTGGCTGGCTGGCTGGCACACTATGTCTTTTTGAATATAATTTAATCCTGTGGTATAAATCAGATCCTAATGTAACATGTTCAGTTTTAGGATGCTTGTCCAGTGATTACAGTTTTTATTCACACTTTATGCCTGTATGTAATGGGTGAATCTAATCAGTTATAGCTTATTCAACCAAGCTTAATTAAACATAGCATAGTTTAGCACAGTGGTTCCCAAACTTGGCAACTTTAAGACTTGTGGACTTCAACTCCCAGAATTCTCCAGCCAGCAGAGTTGGCAACTTTAAGACTTGTTGGACTTCAACTCCCAGAATTCTCCAGCCAGCTCTGCTGGCTGGAGAATTCTGGGAGTTGAAGTCCACAAGTCTTAAAGTTGCCAAGTTTGGGAACCACTGCCCTTTAGCACAATGCACAGGTTCGGTCAGTGACTTGATTTTTTTTTTTTTTGAACTAAGACATCACTCAAAACGATGAGCGAAACCCAAACATTTCAAGATGTCTTAAGTAATTATGTGCCACTATCCTAGTTCTTTGAATGTTGGATGGACTGACCTAAAGATCTCAAATGTAGAATTCATTTGGTGACTTGTGTCATTTTTTGTTTCCTTGGCTCAACCTACCACACAAAGTTGTTGCTTATCACACAAAGGATAAAGCCAGGGCTGATCGCACATATCCCCACCAGGAAACAAATTCCTTAGTCAGATCTAATAATTAAAAAAAACAACAACAACAACATATCACTGCATGTACTAGTGTGCACACACTCAGCCAAATTGACACTTTATGTCTGTATGTAATGGGTGAATCTAATCAGTTATAGCTTATTCAACCAAGCTTAATTAAACATAGCATAGTTTAGCACAGGGTTGACTCAGCCTTCCATCCTTCCGAGGTGGGTAAAATGAGGACCCGGATTGTTGTTGGGGGGCAATATGCTGACTCTCTGTAAACCGCTTAGAGAGGCCTGAAAGCCCTATGAAGCGGTATATAAGTCTAACTGCTATTGCTAAATTGTAATTTGCTTGTTTGTGTAAAATCCCAATAAACACGAGGTGGGATTTAGCCAGCAGTGTGAATCCTGCAGAATCGATTCATTGAAACCCACAACTTCCCGTGTCTTGTGGAGTCAGGAGGGAGCCTTTCCAGGTGAAAGGGAAGATACCTGTCTGCTAGGAAACGTGACACATGTCATCGGCAGGCAGGTGAGCGGTGCCGAATTCAATTGCCAAGGACGTTGGCGGGGGCGGCGGCGGGGGGCGTCCTTCCTCCCCGGAGACCCTCTCCGTTGCGTTCGATGGCAAAGCTGGGGGGGGGGCGGCACAGGAGGCAAGGTAGTGGGGGGGGGGTTGTCTCTCTATTTGGGGCTGCTGGCTGACCTGGGACCCCAGAGGGGAAGGAAGCCCCTTGCCTTCAATAGGGGATTTATGACTGTCGCAGTCTGCCGGGGGGGGGGAGAGGGGGGGAAGGTGGGCGGGAGGCGGAGCGTTTCCCGAGGAAAAGGGGGAGCGGGGAGAACCCCAAAAGGAAGATCTGCAGCCTGGGAACGGAGCCTAATCTGCACCCCGTGGAGCGGAGCTTTCCTTTCGCGTGTCCGTGGCACTTGCGGGGAAGGGGGGGAGACTCCTCCGTCCCACCCCCCCACCCGGATTTGGGCTCCTGTCTCCCCTCTGCCAGCCTGCAGGGCGGGGCCGGGGCTAGGAGGCGGCGGTGGATTGGCCGGAGCGGAGGGGGCGCTAGTCCGTCGGGGGGAGGGGATGGCCGTCCGACTGAAGCCTCGCCTGGACGGGCTCAGCCTCGCGGGCGTTACGTGTCTCCCCGGCCGAAAAAGAGGCACCAGGCGGCTGGAGGGAGGTGAGTAGCCCACGCGGGGAGAGCCGCGGCAGGACGAGCTACCGGCTCTTCTCCATGGGGTTTTTTGGGGGGCGGGGGGCGTTTTGAGCAAAGGGCGACGAAGCTTCCATGGCGGGTCGAGTCGAAGCCAGCGGGCTTTCACTGCGGGCGAAGGGCTGGGGGAGGAAAGGAAAGGAAAAGAAAAGGAAAGGAAAAGAAAGGAAAGGAAAGGAAAGGAAAGGAAAGGAAAGGAGGAAAGAAGGAAAGAAGGAAAGGGCTGGAGGAGGAAAGGAAAGGAAAAGAAAAGGAAAGGAAAGGAAAGGAAAAGAAAGGAAAGGAAAGGAAAAGAAAAGAAAAGGAAAAGAAAGGAAAGGAAAGGAGGAAAGGAGGAAAGGGCTGGAGGAGGAAAGGAAAGGAAAAGAAAAGAAAAGGAAAAGAAAGGAAAGGAAAGGAGGAAAGGGTTGGAGGAGGAAAGGCTTGCAAAGTAACGCTTCGGGGGGTCGCGATCCCGAACAGAAGAGGCGCTGGCAGGTCCTCGCTTTGGGGACTAAGCCTGGCACGCTCGCCCCTTCCATCGCCATAACTCGGCTCCGAGTGGAGAAGGTCCCTTGGGCGGGACACACGGAGCTAACACGTCGCGTGGAAGCATTGCATCAGAAGAACCGTTCTGTTCGCGTGTGTTTTGTCAGCCTGTACAAATCAGGTTCGGAAAACGGGGGAAAGCCCCCTCCCGCTTCCTCCCCAGGGTCTTCTTAGGAAATGTCACCCTAAAAATGCCACCACACCAAGTCCAGAGAATTTGGGAAAAGAAATTGCAGGTCAAAGAAAAATTTCACTTCTTAATTGAGAGCATTGATTGATTGATTGATTGATTGATTGATTTTTATTTATATGCGGCTTACAACTCAACCAGGGAAGGGGGGTACAAACAAGAATTTAAAACGACATAAGCATGGAATATATTTAACTCAGGGCATAATTTAGCAAAGATAGATGGGGGAAAGGAATATATTTTAGATCATTCTCTGGGGTCAGCAAGGAAAAGTTAAAAAGTTGATTTTTTTTTTTAGTATTATATTAATATTTATAGGCCGCCCTTTTCCCCGCGGGGACTCAGGGCGGCTTGCATAAAATAGGAGGGGGGTATAAACAATAAACATAAAACAATACATAAGAGTTAAAATAGTACTCAACATTCTGGTTCTGCTTCACCCCTGGAAAGGCTCACTGGTTCCTAAATTGGATTATTATTGTCATAATGTAAGAGTCCCTTGCAGCCTGAACGTGTTAAGGCGGCTCCTGGATGAAGCACATCTGCTTCATTTGATGTTCAAACTTCATATCCTGCAATTGAAATTGGACATTTGAAGCTAGCCAAGATGGCTCATGTAATAAAAACAATATGTTTTATGAAATAGAACTAGAATATTAAAAAAATTCCAGGTGTAACAAACCATGACTGAAGACTCTTCAAGGGAGGAGGGGAAGAAAGTCCCCTATCAATAGGCTACTGTTTGAACATGTTGAAAGGAAGCACACATGTCAGGATTGTATAGATTAGTGCAGTGTTTCTCAACCTTGGGGACTTTAAGTCCTGTGGACTTCAACTCCCAGAATCCCCCAGCCAGCGCAGCTGCGCTGGCTGGGGGATTCTGGGAGTTGAAGTCTGCAGGACTTAAAGTCCCCAAGGTTGAGAAACACTGGATTAGTGGGTACTTGTGGCTGAATACCTGAGCAGGTAATCATTTCCTATAGATATCTCTCTAGGAGACAAGAGGTAGAAACAGGCGTACCCAGCTGCCCTAGGTAAATAGTGCAGAAAAAACAAGAACGGGGCTCATCCTATTGCTCTGTCGGTCCCTTCAGTCCAAAATTCCTTTAGACTGAAAGCAGATTTTTAGAATTTTTTTTTTTTTTTTTTTTAGAATTTTATTAGTATTTGTAGGCCGCCCTTTTCCCTGAGGGGACTCAGGGCGGCTCACACAAAACTAGGAAGGGGGGAATACAGACATTAAGACAGAACATGTAATAAAATAGCAAGCAACATACATTCATCATTCGGGAGGGGTAACTATCCTATCCCCAGGCCTGACGGGCGAGCCAGTTCTTCAAGGCTATGCGGAAGGCTTGGACGGTGGAGAGGGTACGAATCTCCACGGGGAGCTCGTTCCAAAGGGTCGGGGCTACTGCTGAGAAGGCCCTCCTCCTTGTAGTTGCCAGCCGACACTGGCTGGCCGATGGGATACGGAGGAGGCCTAATCTATGGGATCTTATCGGTCGCAGGGATGTAATTGGCAGAAGGCGGTCTCTCAAGTATCCAGATCCACCGCCATGTAGGGCTTTATGGGTGATTAATAGCACCTTGAAGCGCATCCGGAGATCAACAGGCAGCCAGCGCAGCTCGCGGAGGATAGGTGTTATGCGGGTGAATCGAGGTGCACCCGCAATCACTCGCGCGGCTGCATTCTGCACTAGCTGAAGTCGCCGGATGCTCCTCAAGGGCAGCCCCATGTAGAGCACATTGCAGATGTATAAAAGTCCCTGATTCCAGATTGTGCAGCTGGGTAAATCGGTTTCAATCCTAGTTGAAAAACTCTCTTGACAGCTGTATCTCTGGGGCAATGGCTTTGTGTGGGGATCATCTCTTCAGGAATCTGTTAAGTTTACAGATCACTCTCGCGCATCGCAGTGAGTCGTGATATGAGTTGGTGTAACATGTTTAGTCACGAAGTAACAAAAATATTTTGCGTGTTGTGATATATAAATCCAGAATGCAGAGTCCTAGCATGTCCAGATGGACACTAAAGAAATCAGGCTATGGATACAGTGAAAAAGATACTGTAAAAATGATCAAAAAACAGATCTGGGAACAACTAGAAACAAAGTTATAATAGCAATAGCAGTTAGACTTATATACCGCTTCATAGGGCTTTCAGCCCTCTCTAAGCGGTTTACAGAGTCAGCATATCGCCCCCAACAACAATCCGGGTCCTCATTTCACCCACCTCGGAAGGATGGAAGGCTGAGTCAACCTTGAGCCGGTGAGATTAGAACCGCTGAACTGCAGATAACAGTCAGCTGAAGTGGCTGCAGTACAGCACTCTAACCACTGCGCCACCTCGGCAAGCTCCATAACTAGGATGAGCCGTGGTGGTGCAGTGGTTAGAATACAGCATGGCCGGCTACTGCTGACTGCCAGCCGTTCGGCAGTTAGAATCTCACCAGCTCAAGGTTGACTCAACCATCCGTCCTTCCAAGGTGGTTAAAATGAGGACCTAGATTTCTGGGGCCAATGGGCTGGCCCTTAGAGAGGGCTGTAAAGCACTGTGAAGTGGCTAAGTGCTAGTGCTATTGTTGCTATTGCTAATAGCCAGCACGGGTTTGAAAAACAGATATTGCAAAAACAATTTATTTCATTCGTTGACAAAGTGACTAAATTAGTAGACCAGCAAAATGCTGTTGAGGTAGCTTATTTAGAGTTCAGCAAGGCATTTGACAAAGTAGACCACAACCCTACGTCTTGGTAAGCTAGAAAAATGTGGGATAGAAAGCATCGCCCCCAGATGGATTTGTAACTGGCTCATAAACCATACTAAATGAGTACTCCTTAATTACATCTACGTGAAGGGAAGTGAGCAGTGGGGTAGCACAAGGTTCTGTCTTAGGCCCAGTACTCTTCCATATCTTCATAAATGACTTAGATGAGGGAATAAGGAGCCGAGGTGGCGCAGTGGTTAGGGTGCAGTACTGCAGGCCACTTCAGCTGACTGCTATCTGCAGTTCAGCGGTTCTAATCTCACCGGCTCAAGGTTGACTCAGCCTTCCATCCTTCCAAGGTGGGTAAAATGAGGACCCAGACTGTGGGGGCGATATGCTGACTCTGTAAACCGCTTAGAGAGGGCTGAAAGCTCTATGAAGCGGTATATAAGTCTAATTAATAAAATAAATAAATAAAATAAAAGGGGAACTCTTCGAAATTGCAGATGACACTCAGGAATAGCCAACACCCCGGAAGACAAGCTCGGGATCCAAAAAGATCTTGACAGATTTGAACAATGGACCATATCTAACAAAATATAATTCAGTGTGGAGAAAAGCAAGATTTTACACCTGGGTTGGAAAAAAACAACAAAGGTATAGATTAGGCAAAACCTGGCTCAAAAACAGTAATTTGACAGCGACCTTGAAGTCCTCGTGGACAATCACTTAAAGATAAACGCGACGGCTAATATAATCCCTAGTTGTATAAACAGAGGCATAGAATCAAAATCACATGAAGTATTAGTAGCGCTTTATAAAAACTCTAGTAAAAGCACAGCTGGACTACTGCAACCAATTTTGCTCGCCATACTACAAAAAAGGTGTGGAGACTTTGGGAAAAGTGCAAAGAAGAGCAACTAAGAGGGAAGGAAGGAGAGAAGAAAGGAGGGAAGGAAGTGAAGGAAGGAGAGAAGGAGAGAAGAAAGGAGGGAAAGAAGGAGGGAATGTAGGAGAGAAGGAAGGGGGGAGGGAAGGAGGAAAGGAAGGGGGAAAGGAAGGAGAAAAGGAGAAAAGAAAGGAGGGAAGGAAGGAAGGAGGGAAGGAAGGAGGGAAGGGGAAGGAGGGAGGGAAGGAAGGGGAGCAGGAGAGAAGAAACGAGGGAAGGAAAGAGGGAGGGAGGGAAGAAGAAGTAGGACTGTTGTAAGATAAGATGGATCTATGGGATGTTAAGAAAGCAATCTTCAAGTATATTGTCAACAGTAGGGAAAAATTGTTATAAATACATATTATTAATAACAGTTATGAGATCATATAATTGTGAATGTATATATGAAATTGATAAAATTAAAATAATTAAAAAATAAATAAATTATTTTTTTTTTTAAAAAAAACTAAGACGATTAAAGGCCTGGAGACTAAACATGAAGAAAATGTTGCAGGATTTGGGTTTGGCTAGTCTAGAGAAAAGGAGGACTAGGGGTGACATGATAGCAGCATTCCAGTATATGAGAGGCTGTCACAAAGAGGATTTATTTTTCAAAGCACCAGAGGGCAGGACAAGAAACAATGGATGGAAACTAATCAAGGAGAGGAGCAACCTGGAATTAAGGACAAGCTTCCTAACAATGAAGACAATTAACCAGTGGAACAGCTGGCCTCCAGAAGTTTTGGGCTCTCCATCACTGGAGTTTTAAAGAAGGGGCACTAGACAATCGCTTGTCTGAAATAGTATAGGGTCTCCTGCTTGAGCAGTGGGTTGGACTAGAAGACCTCCAAGGTCCCTTCCAGCTCTATTCTGATGGATTGATTGTTTGGAGCATCTAATATTTTCTGATGTGTTCACATAACACAGAACTTATCGGGCCACAGTTTAACCTAGTACAGTGATGGCAAACCTTTTTGGCACCGAGTGCCCAATCCGGAATGCATGTGCATTTGTGTGCCAGTGCTGGAGTGCTGTAAACCTGAACACTAGCTAGCTGGCACACACGTGTCTATTTTGGGGGCAATTTTGGCATCTTTTGGGCATTTTCAGGTTGTTTTGGGGCCATTTTCAGGCCAATTTTCAGACTTTTTCAGGCCAAAAACAGCCTGAAAATGCCCCCCAAACAGCCTCTTTTTTGGCCATTTTGGGGGCTGTTTTCTGGTGCTTTGGGACCCACGAAGACCAGCTAGTGGGTGCTCACCGGAAACCAGAAGAGCAGTTGGTGATGCCACTCGTGTCCACAGAGAGGCCTCTGCGTGCCACCTCTGCCCCCCCCCTGCCATAGGCTCACCATCACGGACCACGTATATTGTGCAAATGCATTTTGTGTGGTTGACAAAGATTTATATGCATATACATTTGTATATAACTCAGGCAATTAAATGCTGTGAAAACCCCGCGGCTGTCTCTTGAAATCCTTTCCATACGTGATGGAAAACTAATCTCTGACAGCCACGGTTATATCGTTTTTAATCATTCCAAATTTTTCCTTATGTTCCTGATACATTCATTGTGGATCCAAGTCATTAGTAGACTTTTGAAACAGATTGCAACATGCAAAGTACGCTTTTCAAATGCAGCCGTTCCATTTGAATGGGCTGAGGGAAGCAACATAACCCTCCATCCAAAACAATAAGGCTTATCTGCTTAACCATCTTGCAGAGCATATTGTTTTTCTGATTTGTGCTGTGCTTTTGGTAAAGGGTGAGAATGGTGCACAAGAATATATTTTATGCCTCAATAAGTTGAACTGTTTTTCTTTGAGAGCCAAGGTGGCGCAGTGGTTAAATGCAGCACTGCAGGCTACTGCTAGATCAGCAGGTCAGCGGTTCAAATCTCACCGGCTCAGGGTTGACTCAGCCTTCCATCCTTCCGAGGTGGGTAAAATGAGGACCCAGATTGTTGGGGGCAATATGCTGACTCTCTGTAAACCGCTTAGAGAGGCCTGAAAGCCCTATGAAGCGGTATATAAGTCGACTGCTATTTTTTTTTTTTTTTTTGTTGTTAATCTGCAAATCCTTTGAATACCCATTAAGAGTATTTTGTAACAACTGGCCAAATTTAATTGTGCAAAGATTAAAGATTAGACTAAAGGAACAGGCAGTTCTTCTGCGAGAGTGATGAACTTCTTGGCGCACATTCCAGCAGGGCACTGCTTAAATATCAATATTCAATTTTTCTGGTTTAAAACTGCAGTGTTTCATATCTGAGTGTTGAATGAAAAATAATGCCTCCAGTGGGCAGTGACTTGGTCTGTGTCTTTATACCCACCTTCCTGACTTCTGATTGTCCAGGAGCCTTCTCAAGGCCTTCTTCATTGCTTGTGACATCGCAGTCTTAACTCCTTCCGCCATACAGCTCAGACTTGATGTTATAAGATGCTCATCTATCTGAAGATAAGAGACAAAGATGAGGAGTGTGGGAGGCAAATTAAAAAATGGATAAGAATTGAAGCCCTAAAGAGGAGAAGAGATGCTGGATAGAAAGAATTGCCCTTTAAATATTGAAGTAGCCTGACTGTAAGCTGAAAGAGGCAGAAATAAAATTCGAGTTTCGAGTTTTCGAGTTTCATTTTATTTATATGCCGCCCTATTCCCAGCGGGACTCAGGGCGGCGCACAAACCCAAAGAGGGGAAGGGAAACACAAAAGCTACACAAAAAGTACAGGGAATTTAAAACAACCAACAGCCACACGATTCGAGAGGGGAAGGGAACTCATCGACCCCAGGCCTGCCGACACAGCCAGGTTTTAACGGCTTTTCGGAAGGCCTGGAGAGAGGTGAGGGTCCGAATCTCTGCGGGGAGCTCGTTCCAAAGGGCCGGAGCTGCCACAGAGAAGGCCCTCCCCCAGGTAGTGGCCAGATGACCTTGGCTAGTAGAGTAGACGGAACCCAGAGGAGGCCTAATCTGTGCGATCGAATCGGTCTTTAGGAGGTAATTGGCAGCAGGCGGTCTCTCAAGTACCCAGGTCCAATACCATAAAGGGCTTTATAAGTGACGACTAATTAGATTAGTCTAAATTAGATTAGTCTAAATTAGATAGGGGAAATATTAGAATATAAATGTTTATGGAATGAATATAAATAATAGCTAGAAAGATTAAAAGTTTATGTTTGTTAGGCATTTTTTGTTTATGTATGTTTAAACAATATAATGAGGATCACATAAATTTGATAAATGTGGTAGGGATTACTAATATTGTTACTGCAAATTGGATTAATATGAATGATACCCAGAACCAACTCTGTCTACACACAGTATGGATGTGTATTTTAACAACAACAACAACAACAACAACAACAGAATTATTGTGTGCGTGAATAAGCAGCGAGAAAAAATGACAAACTACCAGGACTTGCAAATTGAAGTTGAGCGACTGTGGAAAAAGAAATCGTGTGTTGTCCCGATTGTAATTGGAGCCCTTGGAGCAATACCTAAAGGGCTACCTCTCTTATTTGAAAATTCTAAATTAATCGGACTTGAACATTCTGATTCTACAAAAAAACCGCCCTACTTGGAACAGTTTATATCCTCCGACGTGACCTTAACAGTTCCTGGTTAGAACTCGATAATCAAAATGAACTTTAGACTTAAAAAATGTGCTATATTAACCATGCAGCGACGAAAAATGGGGAAAAAAACAGAAGGAATAAAACTGGGAAATGGAAATATAGTGAAAGCATTAGCAAAGGATGATGGTTACAAGTACAAAGGCATATTGGAAGCAGATAACATCTTGAATGGAAAAGTCAAAGAGTCAACGCAAAAGGAATACATCAGGAGGGTCCGCAAAATATTAAAATCAAAGCTGAATGGTGGAAACATAATTAAAGCCATTAATACATGGGCAGTTCCAGTGATACGCTACTCACCTGGAATCATCAACTGGACTTTGGCTGAACTGGAAAACTTGGACTTTTGAATATGTACCACGCTTTACATCCCTGAAGTGACATTGACAAGTTGTACCTGCCAAGAAAAATAGGGGGCAGGGGGCTATTGCAAATCCATCAAAGTACAGAAAAATTGCTGCAGGCTGTGAAAACGGAGAACAGCATAAAAACAACAGAAACAAAGGCAGAATATAAGGAAAAACAGCTGGATGACAGATTAAATAGATGGAAAACCAAAGCTTTGCATGGACAGCACTTGAAAAACATTGAAGGAAAATGTGATGACAACTTGACATGGGCATGGCTTAAGATGGGAACTATCAAGAAAGTAACGGAAGGTTTAATACTGGCTGCTCAAGAACAAGCACGACAAACTAATGCCATGAAAGCAAAGATACAAAAATCCAGACAACCCAAACTTTCGACTTTGCAATAACAAAGTCAAAACTGTTTCACATTTAATATGTGAATGCAGCAAAATTGCATAAACTGATTACAAAGCTAGACATGACTAAGTTGCTAAATTAATCCAATGGTCATTAAGTAAAAAAAATGATTTACCTGTATCCAGAAAGTCATGGGAAAATAAAGTGGAAAAAAGTTATCGAAAATGAGAAGGTGAAGATCTTGTGGGACTTTCGAATACAAACAGATTGTCATTTGGAGCATAACATGCCAGATATCACAGGCCGAAGTGTACAGTTTATTGATATCGCTGTTCCTGGAGATACCAGAGTCGAAGAAAAAGAACTAGAAAAAATAATGAAATATCACGACCTGGCCATCGAAACTACGCGGCTATGGATGAAGCATGTAAAAGTGATATCTATTGTCATCGGGGCACTTGGTACCATGTCCAAAAATGTTATAAGATGCATCAACAAATTGCAGCTTCCTGCAATAATACCAGCAGAACTGCAAAAAACTGCAACATCTTATATTTTAAGAAGGTACTTGGTTGATACCTAGGACGCTGGCAGCACACCGTATCAACCATTAGCACCAGTCACTGGTATTTGTGATACATTTTTGAATGTTCAGTTGGCTGAGTTTTATGTTTAATGAATAAAGTATAATAATAATATGTTCATCTATCTCCCAAATTGAAGGAATGCTTTGTGGGCATCTTGTGGCTGAAATCAAGAAAGAACTCGAAAGAACTTTTAGGCTAGATGAAGAGAAAGCTTTAAGAAGCTTGCCGTTGTGGGAAGAAGTGTGGCGTTTAGGTGAAAAAGAATACAGGTAATGAAAAACGTCATGAGGATTATGGCACTTTCCTGTTTTGAAATCAAGCTATCCCTATTTAAATAAAAGTTATAATGGTGGAGGCACTGCTTTAAATTCAGCCCTCTTTCTCTCTGTTTAGCTCCTCAAAGTGGGGAACTTCAGAGCAGTCACGTGTGGAGATGTGTTATATGTGTCAACAAGGTTTGGAGTCTAATTGTAAAATTAAAGCTTTCTCTTAGAATTATATAACTGGATGGCATTCCAGAGACTTTAGGATAACAAAGCGCTCTGTGTTTTTTTGCTGATTGTATTTTAGAGGCTCTGTCAGTGTTTCTCAACCTTGGCAGCTTGGTGGTCTTCAGAATTCCCCAGTCAGCATGGCAGAATTGTGCCATTTAGCGATGGAATTGCCAGTCCCAATTGAAGTCATTAAGTGAGGAGTACCAGTGATCTTTGCTCACAAAGGGGTGGGATTAAAAGAAAAGGTCTCCTCCGTTTTGCTGGCCCTCTGGGAAGGAAGGAGTGGAACCACTCTGCATATTTAGCAAAAGGAAAAAAGACGAAGGGATCTGGATTAGCTGAAGGTTTAAAAACATTTAAAAGGATTTCCGAGCGAAGAATGGGAACAGGATGTCTTGTGAGCAATAGTACTGTATAAGAAGCTTGATTTCAGTTTAGGTGAAAGGCAAGCTTTAGAATAAACTCATGACTCTTTCTGAGGAATTTTCAAGTAAAGGGGAGACAGCCCATCTTCCAATGACCAGCGGCAAACAATTACACAGCTTGGATTTTGCTATTTTATCGTTGGGCGTTGAGGTTGAATGCTACAAGTTTGCCTTCTGATCTTTGAACACTTAGAATCACCTGTGTGATACGGGTGGCCATACAAACCATATACAAAAATAGATTAAATGAATTCCTGGGTTTTAAAAAATGAATAGACATATAGAATTAGCTGTATGTTCATTTGAAGCAAATAGTTACTTAGTACGTGTACTTACTCTGAAGTAAGGTAAAGATAACGTCAGCAATCCAGTGTGCTAATGACTTAACACAGATTAATAAATCCACGCTGTAATCACAATATGGATTATCATGGGAGTCGATAGGTCTGTGGGTGAGCAAAAACGTTTTGACAATTAAACTGTGATGCTATTGGTGGGTGAAAAAGGAACAAGGACTGAATGGTTCATCCTGATATTTTCCTCCACTATCCTTTATTATTAGTATTATCTGTCCCTTATTATTAGTAGCCAATTAGGAGTATTAGTAATTGTCTGTTGTTTATTAGCAGTGATCAATTTTAGTAGGGGGCCTTTCAAGGTGGCGCAGTGGTTAAATGCAGCACTGCAGGCTACTTCAGCTGGCTGCAGTTCTGCAGTTCGGCTGTTCAAATCTCACCGGCTCAAGGTTGACTCAGCCTTCCATCCTTCCGAGGTGGGTAAAATGAGGACCCGGATTGTTGTTGTGGGCGATATGCTGACACTGTAAACCGCTTAGAGAGGGCTGAAAGCCCTATGAAGCGGTATATAAGTCTAACTGCTATTGCTATTTTCTTTTTTCATGTTCTTAGCCCTACATAGAACTGGTTTCTTCTTTGCAAGATGACTCTGCCAATTTTCTGGCTGTATTTTGGTTTGCCTAGTCGTTTTTATATATTATTAGTTCTCTTAACTGTCTCCCTTCAGAATCCATTTGATGTCCTTGTAATTTTTTTATGTGGTACATATTGTCTGCTGTCCCCATGTTTATTTGCCTCGATTTCTCTTTTCTTCTGAGAGAATTTGATTAATCATACGTTGGCCACCTTCTTGAGGAATTTAACATTCTGGCTGAGGTCCAGCCCAACACTCTCACATTTTTTTCAATGCTTCCTTTTGACACACACACACACACACAAACACACCAGGATCCAGTTTTGACCGTCTTCCCTTTCCCAATATGACAAAACCAGATTTAGGGAGAGTTTTTCATCCTACAACTATTTATTTTCTCTGTCTTGTTTTGCCATGATTTTCAGTCTTGATTCTTCGATCTTTTCTCTGTTTAAAAAAATTGGCCTTTTTTTGTCTCTACCCTTTATTCGCTGGCTGGGGAATTCTGGGAGTTGAAGTCCAGACATCTTCAAGTGGCCAAGGTTGAGAAACACTGGTCTAGCAACTCCATTTTTCTGCTCCGAACAGACCCTTTCGTCTACTTGCAGGTGCTGCTGAAACTCAATGGAGGACTTCACCCGCTTGGGTTACTGCATTGTGGCCGGCAGCTTCGTAGCCTTCCAGTTCTCCTTCTCAGCCCTCAGCCCTCAGCTGTCCTTGTCCTTGAGCCCCAGCTACTCCAGCCTCCCTGCGGTCAAGCAGAGTGAATGGAATTCCAGGTAGAGAGAGGCTCTGGTGGATGTGGCTGGACGAATGGTTGCGAGATTTGCGGTTCCCTCACCTTTCCACTGTAAGAATCTCCATGGAACCTGAGAGGTTTCCTTCCACGCCTAGGGCGCTTCGCACAGAACAGTCGCACGCATATTGCAAGAGAGAGATTGTGTAGTTAGTGTTGCAATTATAGAATAACCCTTACGTGTTTCTCCTCTCCAGGTGTGTGTCTACTCTCCATGCGGTGATTGTCGGCCTCTTCTGCCTCTACATCCTCTGGTATGACGATGCTGTAAATGCCAACCCCATCTGGTAAGAAATAACAGGCAATCAACTTGCATGCATGCCTCCGTGGGGGGCACGCATATATAGATTTGGCTGCCTGATCTCCGCTGGCAAGAGATAGAAAGAGAGGAAGAAGAGGAGGTGCCTATGATTGTTTTCATTGTGCTGAGAAGCACAAGGACTGTTTTATGCTGAAAAAGAATAAGCCTTTGTTCTACTTGGGTTTTAGGATGTGAGGGGTGGAAACAGGGTCACTTCAGGCAAGAGGATCTGAACTGGCCTTGGCATTGAGCCTAAAAAGGTGCCAACACTCCTGGCCAAGCCATAATCACGCCTTTCTTTAATCCCATTCCACGGGTGCTCCATAGCAGTGTTTCTCAACCTTGGCAACTTGAAGATGTCCGGACTTCAACTCCCAGAATTCCCCAGCCAGCATTCGCGTATAAACAATTCAGTGCCTAGGACAGTGTTTCTCAACCTTGTCAACTTGAAGATGTCCGGATTTCAACTCCCAGAATTCCCCAGCCAGCATTCACGTATAAACAATTCAGTGTCTAGGACAGTGTTTCTCAACCTTGGCAACTTGAAGATGTCCGGACTTCAACTCCCAGAATTCCCCAGCCAGCATTCACGTATAAACAATTCAGTGTCTAGGACAGTGTTTCTCAACCTTGTCAACTTGAAGATGTCCGGACTTCAACTCCCAGAATTCCCCAGCCAGCATTCGCTGGCTGGGGAATTCTGGGAGTTGAAGTCCGGACATCTTCAAGTTGCCAAGGTTGAGAAACACTGCTCCATAGAACTATACCTCCTGTTTCAATGAATGGGCTGAGCTGATGGGAGATTCTATAGCTAAGAAGGCACCAATGCCGTCACTACCTCTCTCTATCGCACACCTTATTCTTTCTGCTCTTCCTCCCCGATTCCTGCTTGATCTCACTTGTCAAGTTTCGTTGTCTGGCTTTGCACATGGCATGGCTGAAAGTCAGGCCCTCTTAATTCTGAACTCTTCATTCAAGAGTTTATTTGGATGCAGAAGAGTCACAAATACAGCTTGACTAGAGAAGCTCTTTTAAAATGAAGCCTAACGCAGCATACAGGGGTCAAAATGTATATGTTTGTGCTTCAGAATTTAAGTCCTAGCCACCTTACTTTGTCTTCCCAACTCTTCAAGGTGGCTGCAGTTGAAAGATTGATGTAACAGTTTAGGTTTAGGTTTCGTTTTATTTATATGCCACCCTATTCCCAACGGGACTCAGGGCGGCTCACAAACCCAAGAGGGAAAGGGAAACACAAGAACTACAAATACAAGCATTTAAAAATAGCCAACAGCCACACAGGTCGAGAGGGGAAGGGAACTCATCGACCCCAGGCCTGCCGACACAGCCAGGTTTTAAAGGCTTTTCGGAAGGCCTGGAGAGAGGTGAGGGTCCGAATCTCCGCGGGGAGTTCGTTCCAAAGGGCCGGAGCAGCCACAGAGAAGGCCCTCCCCTGGGTAGTAGCCAGGTGGCATTGGCTGGTAGACGGAACCCGGAGGAGGCCAACCCTGTGTGATCTGACGGGTCTTTGGGAGGTAATTGGCAGCAGGCGGTCTCTCAAGTTTTCTCAAGCCTTTCTCATATTTCCTGCTATAGCAACTACACTCCTGTCACCGATCACATTTTGCTGACAAACATCTTGGTCTTAAATTAGAATTTCATACAAACATATTAATGCCTTTGCTCATAATCTCTTGGGGATTGCCATTTCTCACGGGCATTTCGAGTTGAAGATTGGGGTTTTCTACCTTGAAAAATGAAGAGAGAATTCTAAGGGCATTTCAAATAACAGGACTAACCATATACAGTAGTCCAGAACCGTATTATTACTAGACGTGAGAACAAAGAAAGATGGTTGAATCTAGGAGAAGGTAGAAACAATATAGCTTTTTTTTTTACCGCTCCAAATTTATTACTGCATCCTTTACAGTAATTCTATAGAGTAGGATGTTATTTGGTTTTATCAGGGTTTTATGCTCCTGCTTTATATTGGGGGAGGGAATGGAACAGAATAATGAAAGTAGTATTGCGTCATTGTGAAAGAAATCTTGCATGTTTTGTTTGGTATTTCATAAAGTCACACACATACAAGAAAAAAAAATTCGCAATTCGCAATTTAATGAGCTTATATGCCTCCCAATCCCGGAGGACTCCGGGCGGCTTGCAAAATACGAAATAAAATAAAATAACACATAGAGGAAAGAAACATACACAGTTTAAAAAACACACAACATACATTTGGCTTAACTGGGGGTTGGACCTGATTTTAAAAATCAGCAACCCCAGGCCTGTCAAAACAGCCAGGTCTTGGTGGCTTTTTTGGAAGGCCACGAGAGTGGGAAGGGTCCGGATTTCTGCTGGTAGTTGAGTTGAGTTGAGTTTATTGGTCTTGTATGCCGCCCACTCCCGAAGGACTCCGGGCGGCTTACAATAAACAAGGGAAGGGGATAAATAAACAAAACGACATTTTAAAATACACAACAGTCACAGTTTCTGTGGGGCTGGCGCAGCCAGAACTTAACGGCTTTGCGGAAGGCTGGGAGGGTAGTAAGGGTCCAGATCTCCACGGGGAGGTCGTTCCAGAGGGCTGGAGCTGTGACAGAGAAGGCTCTCCCCGGAGGAGTCGCCAGCCGACATTGGCTGGCAGATGGGATCCGGAGGAGACCTAACCTGTGAGATCTAATCGGTCTATGGGAGGTAATCGGCAGGAGGCGGTCTCTCAGGTAGATCGTTCCGCAGAGCCGGAGCAGCTACAGAGAAGGCTCTTCCCCCGAGTGGTCGCCAGCCGGCATTGTCCGGTCGACGGCACCCGGAGGAGGCCTAGTGCAATGCTGCATCCGTGCTTGTGTTATTCTGATAAACGCAGCAAGGGGTTCCTCTCTCAAGACCGGATCTTTGTCTTTTGATCTTGTCTCCTGCAGGGGAGATCCTTGGTTGGTCAAACTGAACGTAGCGGTCACCTGTGGCTACCTGCTCTATGGTAAGCACCACACCTTTGGTTTTCACAAGGTATGCTAGAGGGTTTATTATTTTATTTTACTGATTAATTTTTTTTTATTAAAGTATTTTCTATTAGTAAAAGAAAAATACAATAACTGGTAAAAGACAATACAACATCCACTGTTTCGCTTTACATTTGACTGTGTTTCAAGACGTTCCCATAATATCAAAATCCTTATAAACATCAGAGGTTAGGTATCTTCTTCCCTCCCTCCCTCTTTCCTTACCTTGTTTCTTCTTTCCCACTCCCCTTCCTTCCCTCCCTCCTTCTCTCCTTCCCTCCTTCCTTCCCTCCTTTCTTTTCCCTTCCTCCTTTCCTTCCCCTTCCCTTTCCTCTCTTCTTCCCCCCTCCTTCTCTCATATCTTCCCTCCCTCCTTTCCTCCTTCCCTCCTTCCATTCTCTTCTCTTGAGTTCCCTCCTTTTTTTCCTATTTTATTTTACTGATTAAATTTTATATGCTGCCCATTTCACTGCTGGGGTAACTGTCAAGGCAGCTTTCAGATTTGCTGTGAATATTTTCCTTGCCGTATTCATCCTGAACGTATAATAATCATCTTTGTTAATATTCTTCTCTTTTCCCTGCCTCCCTCTCAGCCACTGGGGATACCTACTGCATGAGGTACATTGCAGCATACAAACAGTTATTATTCCACTAAGATATTTAGCAATAGCAATAGCAATAGCAGTAGACTTATATACCGCTTCATAGGCCTTTCAGGCCTCTCTAAGCGGTTTACAGAGAGTCAGCATATTGCCCCCAACAATCTGGGTCCTCATTTTACCCACCTCGGAAGGATGGAAGGCTGAGTCAACCCTGAGCCGGTGAGATTTGAACCGCTGACCTGCTGATCTAGCAGTAGCCTGCAGTGCTGCATTTAACCACTGCGCCACCTTGGCTCTTTCCAGTAGCTTGTATCCAAAATAATTAAATTAAAGCAAGACTGCCAGGAACTCCCTCCTCTTCTTTTTTCCACGATGCAACGAGGTGGAAGGGAGAAAGCTTTGCAAGGAATTGCATTAACTGAAGACAGTTGAGGTTGTGAAGTCAGTTCAATGGGGGGGGTGGGGGGAGTATTTTTGCGATTTTCCTTTCAGTCATTTTGCCCCATGATGCTTTGAACAAGTTTTCAGCTTGACGGAAAGCCCAAGTTTTTAAGTGGGATCCAGATGTCTAAATAAAAATGAACAAATCTACCACTGCCCCCGTGATGTCCCCAAACGTTGTATGCCTTTCGTTTCCTTGTCTCCCTTTAAGCCAGGGGGGGGAATCTCTTGCAATGGGACCCATTATAGCAGTGTTTCTCAACCTTGGCAACTTGAAGATGTCCGGACTTCAACTCCCAGAATTCCCCAGCCAGCGAATGCTGGCTGGGGAATTCTGGGAGTTGACGTCCGGACATCTTCAAGTTGCCTAGGTTGAGAAACACTGCATTATAGGAAATGTACACTGGACATTTTTCTGAAAGTGGTTGACTTTAACCATTAAAGAGGAGCAATTGGATTGGACTCGGAAGAACTGAGTTTGATGCCCCGTTTCTTATTTTATTTTTGACCCATTACTACAATTTTTTAAAAAATCATACAGTTTATAGACCACAAGAAACTAAATACATATAAGCAAATAAACAAAACAATATATTGGTTATGGAGAAGGTATGAAAAAAACAAGCCATTTATCTGATGTTTGCAAGGTGTGTGTGTGTGTGTGTGTGTGCCACGTTTTCCAGCTGTAGAAGAATTTCAAGTCCCCTCTGCAACACACACAAACACACACGTACACACACTAAAACACACATACACACACATAGAAATAATACATGAAATCAGATGAAAAAAATAACTATTATTTCCTTAGTTCTACAATATTTGCTCACCTGCCGCTTGTCGTCAGTCACATAGGCAGCATTAAAGCCAACCATTTTTTTTAAAAAAAATTATTTCTCATATATATATTCACAATTATATGATCTCATAACTGTTGTTAATAATATGTATTTGTAACAATTTTTCTCCCCTACAATTGACAATATAATTGAGATTGCTTTCTTACCATCCCATACACCCATCTTATTTTACAACAATCCTACTTCTTCTTCCTTCCCTCCTTCCTTCCCTTCTTTCTTCTCTCCTTCCCTCCTTCCTTCTCTCCTTCTCTCCTTCCTTTCCTCCTTCCTTTCCTCCTTCCTTCCCCCCTTTCTTCTCTCCTTCCTTCCCTCCTTCCTTCCCTCCTTTCTTCTCTCCTTCTCTCCTTCCTTCCTTCCCTCCTTTCTTCTCTCCTTCCCTCCTTCCTTCCCTCCTTGCTTCCCTCCCTCCTTCCTTCCCTCCTTCACTTCCTCCTTCCTTCCCTCCTTTCTTCTCTCCTTCCTTCCTTCCTCCGCTCCTTTCCCTTCTCTCCTTCCCCTTCCTCTCCTCTGCTCTTCCCCTCTTCTTCCCTTTCCTCCCCTCTCTCCTACACTTGCATTCCCTCCAATTCTTCCTCTGCTTTTCCCTCCCAACCATTTATCTCCACATCCTTTTTATGTCATATGAAGTACTTTCCCGCCCCACTTCTAGGAATGAAGAGTGGTATAATATTGGCTGAGGCACTCCAACTGGTCACTTTATCATTAAAACTGGGGCAGGTTTTCAACTTAACTCTTGCCTGCCAGACTTAAAGACTGCTGGGGCAACAAACTCTGATATATAGAGATGTTGCTTTTCTGGGTTCCACCACAAAACCGTGCTCGACTAAACCGCGTCGCTGACGTCATCAACAGGGCGACAACAGCACGGAGACAGAAGCACGCTGTAAACCCTAAACCTAAAATTAACCCCTAAACCTAAACCTAACCCCCCTAAACCTAATCCTAAACCTAACCCTAAACCTAACCCTAAACCTAACCCTTAACCTAACCCTAAACCTAACCCTAAACCTAACCCTTAACCTAACCCTTAACCTAACCCTAAACCTAACCCAAGAGCCAAGGTGGCACAGTGGTTAAATGCAGCACTGCAAGCTACTGCTAGATCAGCAGTTCAGCGGTTCAAATCTCACCGGCTCAGGGTTGACTCAGCCTTCCATCCTTCCGAGGTGGGTGAAATGAGGACCCCGATTGTTGGGGGCAATATGCTGACTCTGTAAACCGCTTAGAGAGGGCTGAAAGCCCTATGAAGCGGTATATAAGTCTAACTGCTATTGCTATATTGCTAAACCTAACCCTCACCCTAAACCTAACCCTAACCCTAACCCTTAACCTAACCCTTAACCTAACCCTAAAGCTAACCCTAAACCTAACCCTTACCTTAAGTTGAATCGGCTTGTTTTCAAAGCGCTATTTAAAGCGCCCTTCTTTCTCCGCGCTCCCTGTTGTTGCCCTGTTGATGATGTCAGCGACGTGGTTTAATCAGGCGCGGCTTAGTCGAGCGCGGTTTTGACGGGTCACGGCTTTTCTGAAAGGCCCTAAAAACATGGCATTTATTGCAACAGGGCTGGGAACCCCAAGTGGAAGCCAATCAAGTGGTTGATTTGAGTGTGATGTTGCAACCACGGGGAGGGGAGTTTGTTATGTGCTTTTGTTATGCAGTGGATTTTTAAAATGTTTTTAAACGTTTGATAATTTGATAGGTAATTGGCTTACAACATTTTAAAAAATCCATAGCATTGGAGGCATCTATGAGTGAATTGAGCAGCTATATCAATTTGTTAAATAATAGATCGATGTGTGGGGTATGTGAATTTTGGGGTAGGGTTAGCATCAAAAGTGAGTGAGTACTGGTGTAAGTGATGTTACCTGTAATTGCCTATCAAATTAAGTATCAGGCAGGATTTAAAAAAAAAATACTAGAAGAATTTGAGGTGAATTAAGGCCCTTTTTCCACTGAAAATCCAATTCCCATTAAAATGGGGCCAGGGCTACGATAATTTGCCCTGCTCCTCAGTGCTCCCTGTTTTTGATGCCCAAGAAGGCTGGCACAGATTGCAAAGCTAAGTTTTAACCACCTTGAGAGAAGATATTGAGTCTGATCATAGTTTGTTCAAAGAACCTTTTCCCTAAGAGCCTTTGCTCTTAGGAATTATTTTCCTTTCAGTAGTTTCAGCATCCCCTCCCTTCACTTTTGGCTGGGATTAGTCTGTTGCCCAGCTGCATTCCAAGGACGGTTTCCCCCCCCCCCCCCCCCCGTGATCTTCTGAGGTTGGTTTTGACTGGATCTTTCCAGCCAGGTTTTGATCTCACGTGTTCAATTAGCTGATGAGATCTACTTCCTCAAACAGGGACTCTCTGTGTTAAAGCAAATTCTCCCCCTTCCCTCTGGTTTGACCAAATCTTTTGTTTGGGACAGTTTAATTAGTTGAAATTATTTACTCAGAGGAATCAGGGGATTGCTGAGTCCCTGTTAATTCAATGTCTCTTTAAGAAAGGATTGGAGGGGGGGGGCATGTAAGATGTTTGCCAATGAAGGGCATTTTGTATGCCGAATATTGGTTGGGTTGGGTTCATGATGACCTCAATGCTTACACCGCCAGTGTTCACCATGTACCTGTGCTACTAATGGCAGAATAAAAAAAGGAGAAAGAAATTAGAAAGATAGAAACTTTCTTACCCACATTTGGAAAAGCCTCAGCTGCTAAATCCCTGCAGGTAGCAGAGCTGAAAGAAGCAGGGGGGGGGGAAATCACCAGAGGTGGGTTCCTACCAGTTTGCACCTATTCGGTAGAACCTGTTCGTCAAATTTACCGAACCGGTTAGAAGAGGTTCCACCAGTGGACCCGGAAAACAGGTCACATACCTACAGAAGAGGTTCCAACATTTTTTGAAACCCACCACTGGGAATCACCTTACTCTTGCATTTGATTTCTTAACTATGAAATTATTTTCTATATGTTTATTTTCTAATAAAAGCACGGTGCTTGTTTATGAACATGTGTTCTGCTCTGAATTCCAGATCTGTTGCTGCTAGTGCGCTACTGGAAGACGCTGGGGGATTCCCTTTTCGTGTGCCACCACTTGGTGGCGCTCTATGCTTATGGATACGTATTGGTTAGTTCCAGGGTCCTTTCATTTTTCTGGTGGGTGGGGAGGGGCAGAGAGGACTTCACCCTTCATCCTTTTGAAAGAAGGCCATGCTTCTTCAACCTACCTCAGCGCATTCCGCAGCATCGGCACCTCTACGAGCCAACATTTTCTGGTGTTTGCCATCTCGATCAGTTTCCATCTATTATAGCAATAGCAGTTAGACTTATATACCGCTTCATAGTGCTTTCAGCCCTCCCTAAGCGGTTTACAGAGTCAGCATATTGCCCCCAACAACAATCCGGGTCCTCATTTTACCCACCTCGGAAGGATGGAAGGCTGAGTCAACCTTAGCAATAGCAATAGCAATAGCAGTTGGAGTTATATACTGCTTCATAGGGCTTTCAGCCCTCTCTAAGCGGTTTACAGAGTCAGCACATTGCCCCCAACAACAATCCGGGTCCTCATTTCACCCACCTCGGAAGGATAGAAGGCTGAGTCAACCTTTGAGCGGGTGAGATTTGAACAGCCGAACTGCAGAACTGCAGTCAGCTGAAGTAGCCTGCAGTGCTGCATTTAACAAAGTAGACCTACTTCTTGGTAAACTAGAAAAATGTGGAATAGAGAACATCCCCACCGGATGGATTAGTAGCTGGCTGAAAACTGTACTCAATGAGTAGGCCTTAATGAATATGGAGAGAAGTAAGTAGTGGTGTATCACAAGGGTTAGGGTTAACCCTAACCACTGCGCCACCTCGGCTCTCTATTATTCCTCCTCTGGTCCCTACCAATCGCCTGAAGGGTGAGACAGGAATCTCCTATAGGTTGCTTTAATTGCACAAACCCCAGAGCTGCAAAAGGGGGGCCAGATGCAAAGCAATTCTAAGAATGAAGAGACATACACTATTATCGCCAAAAGTATTCGCTCACCCATCCACATAATCAGAAGCACTTGTGAGCCAATACTTTTGGCAATATAGTTTAGGTCAGTGTTTCTCAACCTTGGCAACTTGAAGATGTCCGGACTTCAACTCCCAGAATTCCCCAGCCAGCGAATGCTGGCTGGGGTATTCTGGGAGTTGAAGTCCGGACATCTTCAAGTTGACAAGGTTGAGAAACACTGTCCTAACCACTGCTGGGGAATTCTGGGAGTTGAAGTCAGGACATCTTCAAGTTGCCAAGGTTGAGAAACACTGGTTTAGGTTATGCAGTAGAAATGAACGGATGATGGCAAACTCTAACTTTCTGCTGCCATCTAGTGGTCACCTGGCTTTTTTTTTTTGTCCTAATTCAGAAGCCGCTTACAGTGTTTCTCAACCTTGACGACTTTAAGTCCTGTGGACTTCAACTCCCAGAATCCCCCAGCCAGCATGGGGAATTCTGGGAATTGAAGTCCACAGGAATTAAAGTCACCAAGGTTGAGAAACACTGATATAGAGATAGTCTTGGGCTACCATTGAGCCCAAAATTTCTGTTGCTAAGAGAGAGAGACACTTGGTAAGTGAGTTTTGCCCCCATTTTACAACGTTTCTGGCCACAGTTGTTAAGTAAATCACCGCAGTTGTTAAATTAGTAACATGGTTGTTAAGGGAATCTGACCTCCCCATTGACCTGGCTTGTCAAGAGGGTTGCAATGACCCCTGGGGACATTGCAACTGTCGTAAATATGAGTCAGTTGCCAAGCATATGAATTTTTATGTATAGATAGTTTTATTTTCCATTTTCATTTTCGTACAGTCACACGTATACTGTACGAACCGGGGCCATATAACATTAAACAATAAACACAGCCATTCCTCTTGTCAATAATACCCCCCGCATATGAATTTTTATAAGGGGACCGTGGGGATGCCGCAATTGCTGTAAGTTTTAAAAATGGTCATAAGTTACTTTTTTCAGTGCTTTTGTAACTTTCAACGGTCGCTAAATGAACTGTTGTAATTTGAGGACTCTCTGTACAGTGGGGGGATGGAGCTCTTTGGAGGAGAAGGTGTTCGTGGTGCCCTTTAAGGTCAAGAGCCGAGGTGGCGCAGTGGTTAGAGTGCAGCACTGCAGGCTACTTCAGCTGACTGCAGTTCAGCAGTTCGGCTGTTCAAATCTCACCTGCTCAGGGTTGACTCAGCCTTCCATCCTTCCGAGGTGGGTGAAATGAGGACCCGGATTGTTGTTGGGGGCGATATGCTGACTCTGTAAACCACTTAGAGAGGGCTGAAAGCCCTATGAAGCGGTATATAAGTCTAACTGCTATTGCTATTGCTATTGCTATTGCTATTGCTATTGCTATTGCTATTGCTATTGCTATTGCTATTGCTATCTATCTATCTATCTATCTATCTATCTATCTATCTATCTATCTATCTATCTATCTATCTATCTATCTATCTATCTATCTATCTAGAGCCGAGGTGGCGCAGTGGGTAGAGTGCAGTACTGCAGGCCACTTCAGCTGACTGTTATCTGCAGTTCAGCGGTTCAAATCTCACCGGCTCAGGGTTGACTCAGCCTTCCATCCTTCCGAGGTGGGTGAAATGAGGACCCAGACTGTGGGGGCGATATGCTGACTCTGTAAACCGCTTAGAGAGGGCTGAAAGCACTATGAAGCGGTATAGAAGTCTAACTGCTATTGCTATTGCTATGTTCATGTTGTAGATTCTCAACCAGAAAAGTGGGATGTCTGACTTCCCTTAAAACTACATTTGTCCATGCGTCTGAGATGCAATGGGCCAAAGAGGTTCCTTCGGAATTCTGCCCTAGGAATCCATTTTGTGATCTGGAGGACATTCCCTGGCTTAGGAATGAAAAGCATACTAGAGAGCTGGAGTTTCTACATGATTTATTCCAAAATAAAAATAACTTTTATTTTAGGGTAAAACCTATTCCAAATGAGTCACAAAAAATAAATTTATGCTAGTCTACGACCGCAATAAAGATTTGATTTGATATAATAAATATTAGGAATAAAAGATGATTTAACGAATCCAGCATTTAAACCTCCTTATGGCAATTTTAAAACTCAAGCGTCCTTCAGAGTAACCGTATAATGAACTGGAATAAAGCCAAGTCAGGGGAAAGTCAGAGTTTAGTACGGTAATTATATCCCCAGGTTATGCTAAAAACTAGAAGTTATCACACCTGAGTGTGGAACCCCAAGGAAAAAAAGTTCTCTTTAGTGTTAGAAGTTTGAATTTTCTACCCAACAAGAAGTTTGGCATATCATCCCTACATTTGTCCAATAGTTTTGGATCAACTGTGTTGTGCCCAAATGTTAAGCCAATATAACAGAAATTATAAAACAATTTCCTGAAATCTTCTTTGATTCCATGTAAGAAAAGAAAGATCATAGTTGGCTTTGTGAATGTATCTTATAATCCAAACGGATTTGGGCTGTAAATGTGCCTTCCTGATCTCTAGTTGTCTCTGATCATTTGGGGACACATATATGTAAGATACATGTAGCCAAACATACTTCTTCAGAAAATGAACCACTTCAACAAAAGTGGCAGAGAACCCAGGTAAAAATAAAATATGCAGTTTCTCCTCAAAGTTCATTTTTCATCTGGAAATATGAATTTAAAAAATCACTACATATCAGTGAAGAGAGAAGAGGGAAGAAAATGCCTCTGCTCTATACAAAAGCTGCAGGTTCCTATGAGTCACATAGAATTGGATATGAATCTCCAATAAGCACAAAGTTATGGGAGAAAAAGAGAGATCACAGTTATAGATAGATATTGAAAACAATTAAAGTAAAGAAAAATAGCATCTTTGATAAAAATACATGATATTGAAATTTACATTTAATAAGGAAAAAAGAAATCTTAAAATATATTTCATATATAAAATTAAAACATGACCCAATTGTTCAAATATTCTTTTCATTGAAAGGGAAGTGGGAGAGGAGAGGAAAAATTGTTTCCTTTGAAACCTATAAGAGCCATGGAATTTAAGAAGAAAAAAGGCCTCAGGGCCAAAAAGCTTGAGTAAGTGCTTAAGTTAAATAAACTACCACTGAACAGATCATCAAAAATTTGATAAATTAGTTTTAGAAACAGCTAACATAAGAAATAAATTGGAATAAAATTGTAAGAGGCTCAGTTTATCTTCCAAACAGATTTATTGACTGTTTTTAAATTGGAAGTACCCATTATTTCATGGTAAAAGGATCGATGTTATGTCTGCAGCCTAAACTTTTATGAATATACTTTGTGGCATTAAATGTAAATATTGAAATTTATCTCTGAACAAAGAAGGAACGTTTTAGTGGTAGCAGAATGTCTGCCTATATTAGTCATCTGTTCTGTTGCTGTCCAATGTAGAATAGAATAGAATAACAGAGTTGGAAGGGACCTTGGAGGTCTTCTAGTCCAACCCCCTCCCTAGACAGGAAACCCTATACCATTTCAGATAAATAGTTGTCCAACCTCTTCTTAAAAACTTCCAGTGTTGGGGCATTCACAACTTCTAGAGGCAACTTCTCTTCCACTGATGAATTGTTCTCACTGTCAGGAAATTCCTCCTCAGTTCTAAGTTGCTTCTCTCCTTGATTAGTTTCCACCCATTGCTTCTTGTCCTGCCCTCAGGTGCCTTGGAGAATAGTTTGACTCCCTCTTCTTTGGGGCAGCCCCTGAGATATCGGAACCCTGCTATATACTGATATATTTTGCTTTTCTTTCTTTCTGGGAGAAGGGGAGAGTTGAGATCTCTGCTTGGAACTTTGAAGATTCCCTGAAAAAGGCAACATCTTTAGAATGGCCCATGGGATGGTAAAATCAAAATCTGAGATATTTCTCTCCTTTCCCGTAGAGTCGTGGCGTGCTTCCCTATTTTGCCAACTTCCGTCTCCTTTCGGAACTCTCCACACCCTTTGTCAATTTGCGGTGAGTTTGGTGATACCAGAAACAAAACGGGTGAATTCAATAGCTTGCCCAAGAAAATGCACCAGTTATTTGATAAAGGGGCCCTTGGATTTATCTTCTAGGGAAGGACAGTAGTCGCCCATTCCCCATTAAAGTTGAGTTCAACACTTCAAGCCTGCTGCATGGACATATCTAACTATTTTAATGGTTCCACCACAAAACCGCGGTTGACTAAAGCGCGCTCGACGAAACCGCGTACCTGACGTCATCACAGCGCGACGAAAACAGCACGCTGTGAGCGGTAAAGCTAAAATTAACACAAAAACCTTACCCTAACCCCCCCAAACCTAACCCTAAACCTAACCCTAACCCTAACCCTTAACCTAACCCTAACCCTAACCCTTAACCTAACCCTAACCCTAACCCTAACCCTAACCTTTACGTGAATCGGCTTGCTTTAAAAGCGCTTTTTAAAGCACCCTTTTTTCTCCGCGCTCGCTGTTGTCGCGCTGCTGATGACGTCAGCGACGCGCTTTAATCGGGCGCGCTTTAGTGGACCGCGGTTTTCTCGTGCCACGATTTTAATTACCTGTTGTAATTCTGAGAGTGATTTTTATGCTGTTGCTTTACTGGGGGAGGCAGAGAATTTGAATGGACTGACATCCATTTGATTTCTTTTTTTTTTTACATTTTGTGTTGCCTCAGGTGGTTCCTGGATGCCGCTGGCTGGCCACGTACTTCAAGTCTTGTTCTGGCCAATGGCTTTGCTATGATGGTAGCGTTCTTTATGGTGCGCATTGCTGTCATCCCCAGCTATTATATGCAGGTGTACTCTTGGTATGGAACGCCTGAATATGAACGCTTAGGCCTGGGTGTCCAACTGGCCTGGATTGGGCCAAGCCTTGCTTTGGAAGTGCTCAATTTGATCTGGATGTACCGTATTGTCCGTGGCTTCTACCGAGCTTTAGGCTGGTCTAAGACCGACAAGGCAGCCTGAAGAAAGGAAAGTGATGGTACTTGATCTGGAAGACCCACATTCTGCTGGACAAAAATAATTTCCCTCTTCTAATCCCCTTAGAAGCCAGTAGCTCTAGGAACTGCTCCTGACTAAGTCCTTGGGGAAAGAATCCCAGATTCATGGGAAAATGGAGCATATGGTTTTCCATTCAATCAAAGAAAGGTCTTGGCCAAATTGACTAGATTCAGCAATTTGCCATCTTCTAGAGATGGGAGGTGTATCTAGCCTAACTTTTGGCACAAATGGAAATGCTTGAGAGATAAGAGTTTGGGGGACTCTGCTGACATTCCACAGGACTTTTGAACGAGATTTCATATAGCTCTGTATAGCTAAACAGGTGATGTTTCTAATATTTCAGGAATTTAACCTCTTTCAACTATCAAATCTGTCCATGATGATGATGATCAGGTACCGTTTCTTCCTAGGAAGAAAAGACTGGCTTTTGGGCCATGTTTAGTGGTAAAGGGGATTGAAAATAGTGGAAGGATAAGGGAAGAAATAATTGTAAATTAAAATTGTAAATTTAATGAATTTATATGCCGCCCAATCCCGAAGGACTCCGGGCGGCTTACAAAATACAGGACTAAAAAGATAAAAAGTTAAAAATAAGGAAGGAGAAAAACAGATTAAAAAGCAGCACATCATACACTCAATCTAGATGGGGCTGGACCTCATTCGTGAGGTCAACAGTCCCAGGCCTGCCGGAATAGCCAAGTTATGACTAGCAATAGCAATAGTTAGACTTATATACCGCTTCATAGGGCTGTCAGCCCTCTCTAAGCGGTTTACAGAGTCAGCATATCGCCCCCCAACAACAATCCGGGTCCTCATTTTACCCACCTCGGAAGGATGGAAGGCTGAGTCAACCCTGAGCCGGTGAGATTTGAACAGCTGAACTGCAGAACTGCAGTCAGCTGTAGTCAGCTGAAGTAGCCTGCAGTGCTGCATTTAACCACTGCGCCACCTCGGCTCGACTACAATGCCCAGTTATGACTACAAATGGTGGGATTTCCCAGGACCCAGTGGCTGGATTTCAGGACCTTCGCTAGAAGGACACCAAATACTGTAAAAAGCATCCTTGTTTTACTAAATCAACTGAAACTTGGCATTCCGGTGAAGAACTTGCTTACACAATAGCAGCTAAATTTCTAAAAACCAGAAAACAATAAATTTTAACAAGGCTAGCATCAAAGCACACTTGCCTTTGTTCCGTGGTTCGGATATATCAAAACTAAATTGATATCAGGTGCGTCTAAATGTGCCAGGAATACAACTCTCAAAATCCCCATCCACCATATGGCTATCTTCCACTCTGGTGTCATTCCTTCTTGTGGTTGCCATTCTTGTATATGACAATCCCATCATCCCTGCAATAGTTTACAGTGGAAGTTTCTTCACTCCCAAGCGTATGCCTCAGTCAATGCAGCCCAATGGAAGGGTACAGGTACTACCACACTCGGCTGAACTTGTTGAACGTTTCATTGTTCTCGAGAGTCTAAATGAATAAATAGTTAGCGCAAGATTCCCTTTCCCCAAAAGCCATTAACAGAAGCTTTTTGCTTTCCCCTCTTGTGTTTCTATGCCTTGCTTCTTCTGCTACAATTGCTTTTCATCCTGATACGTGCGAACACAGCCACCAGTAAAGAGACAGGTTAGCGTGATATTGGTTCTGCATCAGAGTCGACAAAAATATAAGGGTAAGATAGGGCAAGTCTTAATAGTAGAATTCATTTTAAGAATTTTGAAACCTGCGAATTCCAGCAGATGGACAGAGGACTGGTTGAATCTTAGGTAGTATCAACACGAACCTAGAAGAACAATAGCGTTGTGGAAAATTCCACAAACTTACTAATGTCTGATTTGCTAACATGGAATATCACAGCACACTGGTGTACAAGGAGTATGCCCATGTGTTGCATGGCTAGTTATTGCTAATTTCTGAGAAAGAGTAAATCTATCTATCTAAAGCAGTGTTTCTCAACCTTGGTGACTTTAAGTCCTGTGGACTTCAACTCCCAGAATCCCCCAGCCAGCGCAGCTGCGCTGGCTGGGGGATTCTGGGAGTTGAAGTCCACAGGACTTAAAGTCGCCAAGGTTGAGAAACACTGATCTAAAGCCAGCCTTAATAACAATAGCATTTAATGAAAAAGTACATTGGTCCGTTGACCAAAGGATTCAATTCGAGCCTTCCTACTACATTTTCCTTTATTTAAATTACATTAATAAAATAGGAGGTGGCCACCTGTGAAAATCAGCTGTCCTGTGATTGGTGGATTGGTTTCTCACCAGCTGTTGTCGTTCAGAAAAGGGGTTTAATCTTTGCTTAACATGCTCTGCACCGCTAGAATCAGGACACCATCACAGGATATCAATGCTATAGAGCTGTAATGGCAAACCTATGGCATGCGTGCCACAGGTGGTACGCGGAGCCATATCGGTGGGCATGCGAGCTCAGCTCCGGTGCGCATATGCGCACTGGCCAGCTGATTTTCAGGCCTTCTGGGCCCACCAGAAGTCGGGAAACAGGCTGTTTTGTGGTCCTCCGAGGGGTGAGGAAGGCCACGTTCACCCTCTCCAGGCTCCTAGAAAGGGTCTGGAGCCTGGGGAGGCTGAAAAACAGGTCCAATGTAGCCATTGTGTGCCAAAAGAGGGGGGGGGAGTGCAGTGGAGTTGTGCGTGCATGCGCGGGGGGAGGGTGCATAGAATTATGGGTGTGTGGGCACATGCGCACATGAACACACACACCCTGCGCTCCCCCCCCCCACTTTTGGCACGTGATGGCAAAAAGGTTAGCCATTACTGCTGTAGAGGCATCAGCAGAAAACATTAAGGCGCATCATTTTTGCCAGCTCAAACATGAGTGGCTGGTACTTTAACCAAATCATGAGGAAAGGTCCTAGATTCAGACACCATGAGTTGCTTGCTTAAAACAGTGGTTTTAAAGTAGTACTTGAGAGATACTTTGGCTTCATATATAATATGAACATAGTCAATGAGAGACTTCATACTCAAGCCATTCCAGAGAGAGGCTTGATTACAGAACTCTAGAAGTGTTTTAATTCTGATTGCATAACATGCCTAGAACATGCTTGGCTTTATTGAATATAGTTTTTCCTCTGATTTTAGATTACTCAGTACTTCATGCTTCTTTAGTGCTGTATGTTGATGCTTTGTGATGAAAGCCTTTAACTATTCATTCTTAAAGCTTCCTTATTTAGAGACCAGATCATTATAACTTCTTAGCCCTTGGGTTAAATCCAAGTATACGGTACCATGCCTATTCTGCTCTCAGAACTAAAATCTCCAGGAAACCCTTCTTCCACAAGACCCATGGACCTCCTAGGGAGAATTTTCACACGGATTGGACTCCACAGTTTTGGAAAACCAAAACTGACTCCAGGTGCTAAACGCCTTAACTTGTTTTTTTTGGGGGGGGGAGGGGGAATGCAGCAAGCACCAAGATTGTTTCTTAAATTTATAGTATTTAATAGTATTTGGTGCTAGGGGAATGAGCTGTGATCTTTTAAAGAAGAAGCCGAAGAGCTTTTGTTCCTAAATATGTGCCTTAAAACAACATTGCCAAACAGTCAGTTATCAACCTCAAATAGGCTGCCTTATTTTGTTGTGTTCCAGTTGTATATAGATGGCAATTCTCAGAGTTCCCAGCAGCCTGACAAACAAACCCCCCTCCCTTCCCCCCCCCACTGCTTGTAATTGTGGAAGCTGTAGTAGCCTCAACGTGTTGGGAAAGCTATCAAGTAAGGAAGACCATCCTAAAAACTTGAAAAAAAGCCCTCTCCATTTTTTAGATCTCCACAAATGGCAACATGTACGATTTATTCAGATGGGCTATGCCTCATTTATAGCAGTGAAAATGGCTGTTTTTCCCCCTGCAATTTTGAATAATTAAATTCTTGCAATGCAGTGTTTGTAATTTTCTAGCCTCTGTGTGTTAACTGGAATAATGACTGTTAATTTAAATAATAATATAAATAAATAATATTAATTTATTAAACTCCCCCACCTCTGTTTTGATCTTCTGTGAGCATCTGTGAATTGTACTTTGTGGATGCTAAATTTCAGCCTGAGCTGCGGGATATATTGATGGAAGTGGGTTGGTACCATATATGGATAAATGAAACTTTAAAGGCCGCATCCCACCGTCCTTTAAATTCCTTCTTAACATATACCTAATGTAGTCTCTGCCAGGCATCTGGGTTGTGGAAATGGGAGGGGAGCTCATTCCAGGGCAGAAATGCTGCTGCTGCTTCTACTGTATTTCATTTTATTTCCCCCCTTCCTTTATGCTTTACTTTACTGTAGCTCTGGATTGGTGTTCTATTCAGAATTAAGTGTCTGTTGTGTAGTAAGACTACACAAAGAACCCAGCCTGGCCTTCTGCACAATTTGATGCCTACAAGATCTTGGGGATGTCTATGAAACAATGAAAAAGCTAGTGGGTGTTGTGAAGCAAAAAATAGCAATAGCAGTTAGACTTATATACCGCTTCATAAGGCTTTCAGCCCTCTCTAAGCGGTTTACAGAGTCAGCATATCGCCCCCAACAATCCGGGTCCTCATTTCACCCACCTCGGAAGGATGGAAGGCTGAGTCAACCTTGAGCCGGTGAGATTTGAACCGCTGAACTGCAGATAGCAGTCAGCTGAAGTGGCCTGCAGTGCTGCACTCTAACCACTGAGCCACCTCGGCTCTCTGCAGGAACAGGTTTCAACCAGTGGTGGGTTTCAAAAAATTTTGGAGCCTCTTCTGTAGGTGTTGCCTGCTTTCCCGGTCCACTGGTGGAACCTCTTCTAACCGGTTCGGTAGATTTGACGAACCGGTTCTACCGAACTGGTGCGAACTGGTAGGAACCCACCTCTGGTTTCAACCCAAGCAGACTCCAGACAAGATGTCCTTTGTGGTCAAACAAGCAGAGAATAATATTCAAAACTTAGTTTTTCCCTTTCAAATATTGTATAAAATCAGGTGAACTTGGAATATATTTGTAATTATGGAAGGTTTTTTGTCTATGTTTCTATTTGTTGTGTCACATTATTCCCCTCCCCCTCCCCTTTTCTTTCCTTTCTGTGTGGTAATTGTTCATTTTTATTTAGCAATAGCAGTTAGACTTCTATACCGCTTCATAGGGCTTTCAGCCCTCTCTAAGCGGTTTACAGAGTCAGCATATCGCCCCCAACAACAATCCGGGTCCTCATTTCACCCACCTCGGAAGGATGGACGGCTGAGTCAACCTTGAGCCGGTGAGATTTGAACAGCCGAACTGCAGATAACAGTCAGCTGAAGTGGCCTGCAGTACTGCACCCTAACCACTGCGCCACCTCGGCTCTTGCATGCTGGCTGGGGGAATTCTGGGAGTTGAAGTCTGGACATCTTCAAGTTGCCAAGGTTGAGAAACACTGCTCTAGCATGATGACTCCTGCTGTGGAAATCAGGAGTCTCTGAGAAATCACACAGCAGCCATATGGGATCATTATAGATAAAAGACGTAACCATGCTTTAACTGAATTCATACATTTTCACGCATCATGGTTAATTTAGTGAATAAACCAGTTAAATAGATTGCATAGAACAGGGGCATCAAACACACATCATCACAGCGGTGTCACGTGACGTATTGAGACTTCACTAAACGGGTCGTAGGCATGGCCAGCAGGTGACACATCCATCCCTCTCTAACTGCAGCTGTCAAAAATCAGTGTTCTCGGCATTTAGCAGTAGAAAACGCCCGTCGGGTGTCATGAAAAAAGCCACTATTTCAATCTGTCTTTTTTTTACATATACCTAAATGTTCCTGGTAGAAAATACAAGGGAACATTGATGCAGATCCTTACCAAAGGTTGATTGTTGTCCTTTTTAAACGGACTTTAACAGGTAAGTTAAGAAAAAATTGTTCAGTCTGCAGAAATTACTTGCGGTTGCTGAATTACAGTAGTATTGTCCTGACCACCCACCGCTGCTTATTTCTGTATTAAGCCATAAATCATAGTCAAAGCAGACATAATCCTTACATATTCATATAATTAAATGCATTATGTATAAACCTACACTGAAGACTTGATTTTTGACTCTTTTTTCTCCAGAATTTCAAACTTAGGGAGAGAGAAAAATGCTTCTTAAGATCACCTGAGTATCTTTAATTTCAGTCTAAAACTGCATGAGAGAAAGGAAAATACACGCGTATGAAATCAGAATATGACGCAGTGGTTAAATGCAGCACTGCAGGCTACTGCTAGATCAGCAGTTCAGCGGTTCAAATCTCACCGGCTCAGGGTTGACTCAGCCTTCCATCCTTCCGAGGTGGGTAAAATGAGATTACCCACCCAGATTGTTGGGGGCAATATGCTGACTCTCTGTAAACCGCTTAGAGAGGCCTGAAAGGCCTATGAAGCGGTATATAAGTCTACTGCTATTGCTGCTATTGCTATGATTGCCTCTGGTGGCCACTAGGAAAATAATCCAAATGTATGTGTACATATTTTCTGATTAGAACTTTGGACCAGAAGACAATTTCATGAAACCCACTCTCTGTAGAACTGATAGGAGAACAATATTTTGGAGAAACTTCATACTTATCTGGGTTTCATAATGGACAATGGTTAAAAGGGGAATTAAAAAAATTTTTTTTTTGGTTCTGCTTGCAAGCAGTGGCAATTAAAATCACCCTTTACTCAGCTCTTTGTTAAATAATGGATAATTCTGGAAAGTTCTTATAAGCTTTATCAAACTACTTTTGCTTGTATATAAGCCTGTTACTGCTTTGGTAACCAATACATTTTCAGCTAAAATTCAAAATACTGATTTTTAACTTAGAAAGTCCAATATGGCAATGCTTTTAGATATTTGCTTTATAGACACTTTAGATACTTCACTTCACACAGAGGTGGCTTTCAGGGCACAGATCAACATCTTTTGATTGTCTCCCCTTTAGGTGAAAGGGGAAGGTTAGTTTTTCACTGTGACCCTAGTATTAATCTCCCTTTTAATTAGTCTGTTTGGTTTCTGGGGAGCCTGGGGAGAGTAAAGCTGCTGTGCTTCCTTGTATTCTGTCTCTGTATCGGTTATTCTCAGATGTTGGTAATGTTTTGTATTTTTATTATGCGAATTGCCAGGAGTTGCTTTTGAATTTAGCAATAGAAATTTAATAGAATAAACACACACACAATTAAACATATTGTCCACTGCGTGGCACGACAAAACCGCGCTGGTCAAAATCGCGGTGATAAAATCGCGGTGCTAAAGCCGCGACGTCATCACCGTGCGTCATCACCGCCGCGACAACAGCGCGGCAACAGAAGGGCGCTTTAAAACGGCGCCGCGGCAGAAAGCCAACTTCAATTAAGGTAAGCGTTAGGATTAGGTTTAGGGGTTTGTTTTAGGGTTAGGTTTAGGGTTAGGGTTAGGGTTAGGGTTGGGTTAGGTTTCGGGTTAGGTTTCGGGTTAGGTTTCGGGTTAGGTTTAGGGTACTGAGTGCTGGGGAATGCGCGAATTTGCCCTCCGCGATTATGTCATCGCGGTAGGGTCGCGTTTTTCCTTAGCACTTAGAACGGCGCGAATTAGTCTTCGCGCTTATGTCTCCACGCAGAAGGGCTTCGCGGATTTGTGGTGGAACCGTCCACTAAATAGCAGGGCAATGGCATTACAACTGATTTATTTTGGCCACATTGACTAGCCCCATTTACCCAATGGCTGATGCATTTGGCATGCTGTCTTATCCAAATTTTCCTTCTTGGAATGGTGCCTCACCACATGTGAACTTTAGTACATTCATTTCAATGTGATGGAACAGAATAGTCATACCACGGATTCCCTTTCTGCAAGGGAGATCCCCAAAGGCTGAGACCTCAGTCCTCTTCTCCCCTCTCCCCAAGCTGTTAATGCTCCAGGCATTAATAGACACTAGATGGGATGCAGCAGCCGTAGTGACCCAGTAGCAATTTTGCTTTCTTTCTGGGAAGCGTGCACACACACACACACACAGTGGCTATGTTTACCAAGTTAATAGGCGGTGACGTCAGCCCATCTACCAAGGTTCTATAAATGGAAATGCTTATTGTTAGAGAGACAGTAGGCGAGAGAGGGAAGTTGTGATTCAGCTTCCATGCATCCCAGCCTCACATCATCAGCAAAATTTAAATTCCTAGTAGTTCCCTCAGGAATTGATGAGGCTGTATGTGTGCCAAGTGACACAATAAGCTTTGGAAGCTACTACCGTTAATTGCGAGGATGGCATTTCTTTCTAATGTCTAACAAAAATCTTCTAGCAGGAGATGAAACATGAGCTTTCCCCAAAGTAAAGTGTGCACCGTGTTAGTTATTGAAGAAGAAGAAAGGCTTGTTTCCTTTTCTGTACCATTTTTCAAGCTGGTATTAAATCAATTGGAGAGCTCAAAGAGATTGTTATTCCTTCATAATTCAGCCAAAGTTGAAAGGAAGAAAGAAAAGTTATGCAAAGCTATTTGGTGTCTAAAAGGATATCTTTTGGTGCATTCGCTGGCTGGGGAATTCTGGGAGTTGAAGTCCGGACATCTTCAAGTTGCCAAGGTTGAGAAACACTGATATAGCAGGTTTGGGTGGACAAACCTATAGGTGTGAAGATTATACTTCATTCTTTTACCCAACCCTCAAAAGCTTGTGCTGCTGCCTTGGATTGACAAGCTGAGAACCCCAACATCTGAAGACAACGTTAGACTTTTTCTATCTGGCTCTCACAAAAATGGCCACAAATCAAGGATAGTAAAAAATGGCCACAAATCAAGGATACGTAGAAGACCGTGGGGCTATAAATGACTGGGAAAGTTAAAGTCAGAAATGCTTCTTCTGCTTGTACAAAGCAACTAGACTATAACCAGATCTTCCTTGTAAGGAAAGAAGGTGTCACAATGTTAGAGCTATAGGACTACTTTGGAAAATTGGGGAAGTACGGTAGTTTTGGGACCCAAAAGATGATTAGGGCGATGAGACTTCAAAGGAGATATTTCCCTCAGAAGGAAAGAAAGCCTGGAGATATTTTCTGAGGTAAAATTAAAGACTGTGAGGATATTTATACTATTTGATTTGCGGATGGGAAGAGAGGGATGAACTTCTATGGGATAAAATTGTATTGTTCCATAGTTGAATAAATAGCAATAGCAGTTAGACTTATATACCGCTTCATAGGGCTTTCAGTCCTCTCTAAGCGGTTTACAGAGTCAGCAAATTGCCCCAACAATCCGGGTCCTCATTTTACCCACCTTGGAAGGATGGAAGGCTGAGTCAACCTTGAGCCGGTGAGATTAGCAATAGCAATAGCAGTTAGACTTATATACCGCTTCATAGGGCTTTCAGCCCTCTATAAGCGGTTTACAGAGTCAGCATATCGCCCCCAACAACAATCCGGGTCCTCATTTCACCCACCTCGGAAGGATGGAAGGCTGAGTCAACCCTGAGCCGGTGAGATTAGAACAGCCGAACTGCAGAACTGCAGTCAGCTGAAGTAGCCTGCAGTGCTGCACTCTTAACCACTGCGCCACCTCGGCCTATATCATTGTGAATAAAATGCAATCTAGGATTAGATTTAATTGGTTTTAAGTTTAATTAGTTTAATTTAGTTTAATTAGTTTATCATGTAGCTTTACTTGTTCAATAACTAACTTTAATTTTGCCTTGAATTTATGATAACTGAATGCAGTCAGTTGAATATTAACTGACACTGGAGAGATATTTCTTCCAGACAGCCTTGAGTTGGAAAAGAAGATTATTCCCCTAATTCTTAGAAAATGACTTTGCTTGTTCCCAAGGGCTGGGCCAGCACATTTGCTGACTGATCAAAGCTATATCCTCAATTCTTGGTATGGGAATAGAGTAAATTGTTGGTTGAGTTTTATTAGTGGCAACTGGGGAATCCCCTCCATTTCCCAAAAGGCTAATTTAGGAAACTCACGACGAGCTGTGCCATACATCTAGCGTCAACATTTTGCTGGTAATTCCTATTTTCTGCTTTGCTCCTGTGGTGCCATGGTCCAGATTGGTGCTGCTCATTCTCAAAGCAAAAAAAAAATTAGCCTCTGGAAAAGTTCACCTGTGCCTAAAGCTCATGGCTGATGGAGAGAGAAAGAAAGAGAAAGAGAAAAGGTGTCTCTCCCATTCAAAATTAAATTAAACACTCAGCCTGAACCTGATTAACAGGAGGTTCAGCTAAGATGGGATTGGATCCAGCATTGGATAGCATTAACCTGAGATGCTAAATGATGAGTATCTGAAGGGGCCTTTGCCCCACCATGCCATAAGAGCTCCGAGGCTCCATTTCTTTGCAGTTTTCCCATATAAAGGCTGAAAATGTGCAGCCCTTGGCTTAAGGCAAACATGTTTATAAAAGTACTGTGGAAACCGTCCCGCCTTCCCCCCCCCCCTCCTTCATTCCAGCCCTCTCACAGCCTCCCTGGCCCACTGCTCTTTGCTTCTGATTGTTACCAGATTTATGGATAGCCAAGGGAAAGAGGGAGGGGGGAATATAGGACTGCAATGCAAGTGAGGAAGGATGCTGGACTTATAAGGCAAGTATAAAGCAGGACTGGAGTTGCTACTGCCAGCCGTTTGGCTTCTGAGCTGTAGTGCCGTTAATATAAATTAAAGGCACACTGCCCCCCGCCCCCCCGCCCCACTTCAGCTTCATGCTGGATTTGCAGAAGTTAAAAAAAGACAAATCCAGTAGGAGTGTTTTTTTTGGGGGGGGGGTGAATTAGCTTGCAGCTAGAGCAGAGGGCAGGCAGCCAAGGCGATCTTTTGTTTATCCCTTCTTATCATAAAATTAGGGCAGCAAACTTCACTTTTTTGCGTGATAGAAAAGGGGGAGAGAGAACTGCAAACGAGGATATCTTGAGTTCTGTTCCTTTTTTTTTTAGTTCTGAGTTCAGTAATGGAGAATCACGATGATAGCAAAGCCACCAGATCTGGACTGCAAAAGTAAGGAGAATTCCGTTCTGTGCCACTGGTTCAATTAAAAAAAAAACATTTCTCCCTCATCAACTAGTTCAGTGTTTCTCAACCTTGGCAACTTGAAGATGTCCAGACTTCAACTTCCAGAATTCCCCAGCCAGCGAATGCTGGCTGGGGAATTCTGGGAGTTGAAGTCCGGACATCTTCAAGTTGACAAGGTTGAGAAACACTGTCCTAGACACTGAATTGTTTATACGCGAATGCTGGCTGGGAAATTCTGGGAGTTGAAGTCCGGACATCTTCAAGTTGCCAAGGTTGAGAAACACTGAACTAGGCATTTACCCTGCTGGGGAGAAATTGATATTGTAATATGCTTTTATTTTATCTGCCCCTTCCTTACAACTGGTTCTAAGAACAGGTAGTCCTCGACTTACAACGGTTCATTCAGTGACCAAAGTTACAATGTCACTGAAAAAAAGTTACTTATGGCCATTTTTCACACTTAACATCCATTGAAGCGTCCCCATGGTCATGTGATCAGAATTTGGATGCTTGGCAACTGGTTCATATTTATGACAGTTCCAGGGTCCCAGGAAGAGCCGAGGTGGCGCAGTGGTTAGGGTGCAGTACTGCAGGCCACTTCAGCTGACTGTTATCTGCAGTTCAGCGGTTCAAATCTCACCGGCTCAAAGGTTGACTCAGCCTTCCATCCTTCCGAGGTGGTTGAAATGAGGACCCGGATTGTTGTTGGGGGTGATATGCTGACTCTGTAAACCGCTTAGAGAGGGCTAAAAGCCCTATGAAGCGGTATATAAGTCTAACTGCTATTGCTATTGCCATCATGTGATCATATTTTGGGACCTTCTGACAAGGAGCCGAGGTGGCGCAGTGGTTAGGGTGCAGTACTGCAGGCCACTTCAGCTGACTGTTATCTGCAGTTCAGCAATTCAAATCTCACCGGCTCAAGGTTGACTCAGCCTTCCATCCTTCCGAGGTGGGTAAAATGAGGACCCGGATTGTTGTTGGGGGCGATATGCTGACTCTGTAAACCGCTTAGAGAGGGCTGAAAGCCCCATGAAGCGGTATATAAGTCTAACTGCTATTGCTATTGCTATCATGTGATCATATTTTGGGACCTTCTGACAAGTAAAGTCAATGGAGAAGTCAGATTCGCGTAACAACCATGTAACTAACAACCACTGCAGTGATTTACTTAACAAATGTGGTGTAGGAAAGGGCCCTCATATGGGGCGGAATTCGCTTAACAACTCTTTCACATAGCAACAGAAATTTGGGGCTCAGTTGTGGCTGTAAGTTGAGGACTACCTATTCTATTCCTGCTGCCATCTAGTGTTTGCTTGGGATTCTGCAGCCCAGCTTCCTTAAACTTTGAGGTAAGTGGGTTGTTACTACATGAGGCAATTTGCAGACTGTTAAAAGTAGTCAGGGAGCATTTGGGGGAAAAACTGTTTCCACCCACGAGAGGGCCAAACTTGCAATTTTTGGAATGGCTATTCAACAGAACTTGGCTCAACTGCAAAACACACCCAGAATCCAGATGCATTGTGGAGATTTGTTTGGAGGGGAACCCTGAAATCCAGTAGGTGTAGCTAACCATGATTTGAAACATTGCTGAAGTTCCTGGAGCTCAGTATCTTTGTGACGTGGCTTCCGGATGACCTCATCATGCTCTGCAACCTCTTGCATTATTTGAGACAGGCATATCCTAGAAGCAGCAGATGCTGCTTCAGAAAGACTGATTGCCAGGAATCCTTTTTGATGCCAGCATGCTTTGCTTTACTGGGGGGGTGGGGGCATGTGCGCATCTCTGTCCATAAATCATCTCAGAGCTTTTAGGAGGAAAATGGAGTTTAGAGCCACGTTCCTGTTATTAATTGGTAGGAGATCCAGTTTGGTATGGTAGTTAAAGATCAGGCTAGAAACCAAGAGTTGTAGTCTCACCTTAGGCACAAAGCCATCGAGGTGACCTTGACCCAGCGAACCCCCCTCCCCTCCCCAAGCCCTGGGAAGCAAGAAAAGGCAAACAGCTTGTGAGAAACTTTGCCAAGAAATCTGCAGGGACTTGTCCAGGCAGTCGGCAGACATCAAAAACTGAGCCAAAAATGTACACAAAAATATTAACTGATAGACAGACAGATAGGCATACATCACATAAAGCTTTTTTATATCAAGAATGATTGATCCAGCAGCTAATCAGCTTCTCCGGAAATTCTCCTGATACAATTAGAAAAACTCGCAGTGTTTCCACCGTCTGTCCAACCACATAATTGGTTGTTTCTTTTTAAACTGACTCCCTGCTATAGTGAGAACAAGAACGCATCTACGGTAGATGCTTAACCAATTTCTGTTTTGTGACTAATTGCTAATTGGCAGAAACTCCTGTCCAGCTCTGTAGGAAGACTAATAGTACAATTATGGTAAGAAACTCCTGTACTAACCCGGGTACTAGAAAAACGTTCTGCACTGCTTTGTTAAAATTTATATCCCTTATCTTTCCCTAAAATTTAAATATTGCTTGCTTAATACCAGTTATTTTAGACTTTAATTGGTTCACCAGGAAGTCACTATTCAAGTTACTAGTCCACACCTGTGTGTCTAATAGTGGGAAGCGGAGAAGGGGAAGTGACAATGGAAAAAGACAAACTCACCAAACTGGCTTGTAGCAGGATCTTCAAGGCCGTTGGCACTGAGAATAGAATATTAGCAGTTTGACACCTCAGAGTTTCTCAAAACATCATATCAGCATCACATTGGACTGGTCATGGGGGGAAGGATTGGGAGTTGGAAGGATTGGGAGTTGCATTTTGCGTGGGGACACCAGATTTCGAATGACTTTGCTGCAGCTAGTTTTTTTCCCCAGTAAAAGTCTCTTTGGTTCCGTCTACCAGCCAATGCCATCTGGCTACTACCCGGGGGAGGGCCTTCTCTTTTGCCGCTCCGGCCCTTTGGAATGAACTCCCCGCGGAGATTCGGACCCTCACCCCTCTCCAGGCCTTCCGAAAAGCCGTCAAAACCTGGCTGTGCCGGCAGGCCTGGAGGTGATGAGTTCCCTCCCCTCTCGACTTGTATGGCCGTATGACTCTTGTGTATTTTAATTATATGTATTGTGTTTGTATCCCCTTTCCCCTTTTGAGTTGTTCGCCGCCCTGAGTCCCTCCCGGAGAAGGGCGGCATACAAATAAATTAAATCTGAAATCTGAAATCTGAAATCTTTGCTTCAACTAAATGGAGTCCTGTTTCCTGAGAGAGCTGAGAGACTGGGGCAGGGCTGACATTAGGGGGAATCTTCAATCTTGGTTAACCCAGAGATTTCATCTTACAGTGGGGACCATGCATACAACGTCAACTCATGGGAGTGACCAAGAAGAAATTGAAACCTAGGAGGAGGCATCTAGGAGACCCCCTCCGGGAGGACTGGATCTCTCCAGCGGCTGGCCGAAGATGACCCGCCAAGACCCTGATGGTTCCTAGGGGTTGGGAAAAAAAGGGGAGTGGCAAGAGAAAACCCACGCAGTGATATTCACCTGTGGGAGCCGAGGCAGCCACCAACAGGGAAAGGGAGCACAGCTGGAAGGACTGGAGGAAGAAAGAAACGAGAAGTGCAAAAAGAGCAACTGGGCAGACTGGATGATGGAACAAGCCACAAGGATCATGTGGGGGCCCTTCAAGAATCTCAAAGGGCTCAAAATCCTGGCTCAGATGGGGCAACCTGACGCACATCCACCCCCTCCACCACATTTGGTGATGGAATATCCATCCTTGTTGCAACCTCCTACACCTCAGCCAGCTCGACAGTGGTGGCTGCCACATCCCTAGCAGTGTCGTGTGTCAGGCCTGGAAGCTATCTTTTGCGCTTTGGATTTCAGGCCTGCTACACTTTCTGCTGTGGGAGAATGGGAGGGGGGGATTGTACAGAGTTGGGTGATGTGTAGCCATAATAAATTCTTTCTCAGAAAGTCAAGGTCACTTTTGCCCCTAAACCTGGATGAATGTGGAAGGGAGGAATCTTTCTTCATGGCAATGGAGGATTGGACCATGTGATAGTCTTGTGGGTATTGGGGGAAGGGTCTTGAACTTTCAACTGGGTGGGGAAACCTGGAAGCTTTCAGATTCGGGTTTTCCCAGATGTGCCAACATGACTCTTTTAATAAATTGGATCTTTGAAGAACTTCTAGCCTCGGAGTGTTATTTATTTGAGGATGCTATTTGGACCCCTGACAGATGGACATTCTCCCATCCCATGAGCTGACTGTTTCATAGAAATCCTACCGAGGGCCAAATTACCCAAACCCAAGCTATACTCAATGACCCTAAGGGAACTGGGTGAATTACGGACCTTCATTGACAAAAATCTAGAACGAGGGTACATCCCGACCCCGGGTAGCTGCCATGGTTCTGTTCCAAGAAAAGAAAGATGGGTCCCTTCATCTGTATGTGGACTATAGAGGGCTAAATGCCATCTGAATGGAAAATGTTTACCCTCTACTCCTAATGAAAGATATGCTGGCCCATCTGGCAAAGGGAAAAATCTTCACAAAGTTAGACCTGCAAGAAGGATATTATCCAGTTAGGATCAAAGAAAGAGATGAGTGGAAGACAGCATTCAACTGCCCCTAAGGATGTTTCCAGTTTAGAGTCCTCCCATTTGGACTACAAGAAGCCCCATGCGGTCTTCATGCAGCTAATAAATGAGGTGCTGCACAAACATTTATACAAAAAGGTGCTAGTATATTTAGATGACATTTTAATCTATACCGAGACTATGGTGGAGCATGTCAGGAACTTGGCAGTGTTAAAATGTGTGGACACCAACTCCCATGTTAGCTGGGAAATTCTGGGTGAATATCCACAGTGAATATAATCACTGATCAGGGAGTCAAATTCACCTTGAAATTTTGGCAGGAGTTTCTGGGTCTTTTGGGGACCTCCCAGGGACTAAGCTCCATTCATCACCCTCAAACTAATGGGGTGTGTGAACGAACCAGTGACGTTCTAGAGCAGTACTTCAGGTGTTATGTAAACTAGCAGCAAGACAACTGGATGGAACTCCTCCCATTCGCCAGAATAGCATACAACAATTCCATCCATAGCCACACAGGCCTCACACCATTCAAAATCTTTGCCTTAATACCAGAATTTGACTTACTTTCTTTGGCATCTATTCTCCAAATCTCTTCCTCATTAAGTTTAAATCAGCAGTTTAAAGGTCTGTAGAAATAGTACATGGAATTTAAATTGAAAAGTTTGAAAACTTTTCTCCATCAATGATCCTTAGCAGAGCCCATCTCTTTTTTTAGTGACAGGTACAACACAAAATAAAGGCATATTACCTGACTGTGAAAACAGCATAGCAAGAGTGCTAGCATCTTGGCCTACAACAGTGTTTCTCAACTCAGCAGTTTTAAAACATGTGGACATCAACTCCCACGCTGGCTGGGAAATTCTGCGAATTGAAGCCCACACTTCGTAAAGTTGTCAAAGTTGAGAAGCATTGTCCTAGAGGTACAGTAGATCAGGCTTAAATAAGCATCCCATTAGGTTTTAAACACCAGTAAGGAATTTTTTTTAATGATAATTAAAAACTGTCCTCTGATATTAGATGCAGCCAATATAAATCCATAATTATGTCAGAAATATAATGGAAAATTCTTAGCCAATTTTTCCAATTTGTAAGAGATCACATATTATTTGGACTGACTGAAAAATGTTCGAACATTTTTTGAAACCCACCACTGATCTTAATGGTTTTTTTGTACCATCAATCATGGTATATTCTGGAATGGGAACTGGGACGCCATTTTACAAGGTGTGGGGTTCTTAATGCTCTTTGAGTTTCATTATTTTCTTGCAGACATTTCATTACCCAAACTAGGTGATATCATCAGTGCGCTGATGTTAAGGTCCTGTCCAAGTGCCTGGAAGCTCTGTGGATCTGGATGAAGAGATACCAATATCGATTTAACCTTACCAAGACTAAGTGGTCCTGAATATTAGCATTCCCCCCCCCCCCCCAGATTTGGGGATTTTCCATCTTTAATCTTAGATGATGATATACGTCCCCATGTCTTTGAACGTATTCTATATTGAACAGGTGGATGTTAACTTGTTTATTTATCTTATGTTGTGGGGTGTGTTTTTTTTGTTATTTTTTGATAATGTGAGCTACCCAAAGTCATTTTGGAGTTGGGTGATGCCTATATCTAAATAATTAAAAAAAAATAAAGCTGAATCATAAGCAAATCTGCCTAAACCAATTTCCCTGCCTACTTTGCAGCAATTTTTTTTTTAAAAAAAGAAAGCTACAATTTCAAATCCACATAAATTGCCATGTTTTGGAGTACATATATGAAGGAAAGAATCCCAGCCAAGTACTTTATCTTTTGTTAGGCTTCAACACCAGTTGTCAATGTCATTCAGCTTTCCAAATTATTTGGATGCTGTTCACTGGGAACCACAGCTGTGCAAAAAACAATGGAGTGCATAAGCCTTCAATTTAGCGATTCCAATGAGAGCAAGAAATATTCCTTGTGAAACCTCACAGTTAATATGTTGGAGGGTCCAAATTGGTGCTAAAAGAAAAAAAAATGATGCACTGTGTCCATTTCTTGGTGTCTATTACACTTAACATTGCCTTCCTGTTCCAAATGAGAAAGCAGAGAATGCAGCTTAAAAAACATGAACATAATCAAAAATAAGGGCTGTGCTTCTGAACAAAGATGGATCAATCAACAGAGTAAGATGAATGTATGAGTAGATGGTAGTGGCCTTCCCTTCCTTCCTTCCTTCCTTCCTTCCTTCCTTCCTTCCTTCCTTCCTTCCTTCCTTCCTCCCTCCCTCCCTCCCTCCCTCCCTCCCTCCCTCCCTCCCTCCTCCCTCAGGTGCTTTGGAGAATAGTTTGACCCCTTCCTCTCTGTGGCAGCCCCTCAGATATTGAAAGACTGCTATTGTGTCTCCTCTGGTCCTTTTCTTCACTAGATTAGCCATGTCCAGTTCCTGTAAGTATTCATCGTAGGCACCAGTCCCCTAATAATCTTTATTTCCTTTATTTTTTCATTTTCATAACATACAATCACATGTATACTATTACATAGCCAATATCCTATAGTATTAAATAGTAATTACATCAGTTCCTCTTGTCATCAACGCCCAAAAAGATAAAAACCCATTATTAGCTCTTCTGCTCTCCATACACCTCTTTCTTCTACCTCTCTCCTACCTCCTTTCTTCCCTCCATCATCCTTTTCTACTCTACTTCCCCTTCCTTTCTCCTTCTCCTCTCTCTACATTCCACTCCTCCTTATCCTCCTCATCTTCCCCCCTTACCCTCTCTCCTATCCCTCTCTTCCTATCTTTCTTCTCTCCTCTGTTTCCCACTCTTCCTCTCATTCACTTGGTGTATTTCAGCTTCTGAGCAAAGTCCAATCTATGTTGATGGTATTTATGCTTCCATATCAATATACTTAGTTTTAAAGAAGAAATAAGAGAAGACAGTATACATGTGCAATCATATTACATTAAAATCTAACACCCCTCGTCAAGCCTAATATACATCCCTCCCTCCCCCCCTCCCCCCAACCCCCCCCACCTTCCCTCCCCCGACTTTTCAGAACCCATATACGGTATAAATCTTTATTTTAGTCCCCTAATAATCTTTGTTGATCTTCTCTGCACTCTTTCCAGAGTCTCAACATCTTTTTTTACATTGTGGAGACCAAAACTGGATGCAACATTCCAAGTTTGGCCTTATCAAGGCATTATAAATCCTCTCCCGTATCTGTGTTTTAGTAAATAAATACAGCAAACCTATTACAGTACTCAAAAAAATCTACCACCGCCACTGATGTGGGTGGCATTAAAAAAATACAGTGATAGCGTGTGACTTTAAATAGGCTTTAGTCCATTCTGAAGCAAATAAAGAAAAGAAAATTACATCAATGTCAAGCAATAGAGGATCATGTCAGACTATGACAATAGGCTGCATGCATTTGTGACTCAAGGTGACATTGTGTGAGGGAAAGCTATGCTGTATCACAAGATTACAAAGCACTGGAAAATATGTAATAAGTAATAAGTGTCTTGTTCCAATCACTGACTTAATGAATCAGAATCAGCTGCTGGAAAGAAAGTTTTCTGAGTCAGGCCAAGTAAGCATATTAAAGTATGCTTAAAAATGGAGAACAAGTTACATTTTTTTAAACATAAAAAATTGTAAGATTCTTTAGATTTATTATGTAGTTCATTCCTAATTTTTCCCCGTTGTTGTTGTTGGATTGGATTGGATTTATTTCATTTATATGCCGCCCTTTTCCCCAAAGGGGACTCAGGGCGGCTCACAATTCAGTCAGGGAGGGAGGTACAGACAGGGGATAAAAAGACGAACATAACAATACACAATTTAAAAACACACAACAACCATAACATTCGAGGAGGGGGGCAAAAGCTCTTTAGCCCCAGGCCTGTCGGAACAGCCAGGTTTTAAGGGCTATGCGGAAGGCCTGGAGGGTGGTGATGGTCCGAATCTCCACGGGGAGCTCGTTCCAAAGGGTCGGAGCTGCCACAGAGAAGGCTCTCCTCCGGGTAGTCGCCAGATGGCATTGGCTGGTAGACGGAACCTGGAGGAGGCCGACCCTGTGAGATCTAATCGGTCTGGTGGAGGTGATTGGCAGCAGGCGGTCTCTCAAGTACCCAGATCCAATACCATGACGGGCTTTATGTCTTATCCTGCTTTATGAATACCCACTTGAACTTTCCTGTGGCACAAACAATCCTCAGCAACCTCTTTTTTCCTCCCACGTCCTCATTATATTGCCTTCATTAATCACCATACTTGAAGCAGCCTTAAGCGATCCTTTATTATACTGGTGGTAGTGTTTTCCCCCATTGCAACCTGAGGATTTTTAGGTATACTATATTCTGTTAACTAGAACGTGGGAGTGTTTGTTTATTTATTCTTTCAAATGATCTATATCTCAGAACAGTGCGGAGTTAAAACAGTTTAAGCAATCCAAGCCATAAAATCTGAGGTGGCAAGCAGCAATTCCGGTTCACTGACAAATGCGTGCACGACAAAAGCGCGCCGACAAAACCGCAGCGAGAAAACCGCAATGTTGAAATCACACCCACAACAGAGCGCTGACAAAAGCGCGCCATCAACAAACAACGCGAAAACAAGGTAATAACCCTAACCCTAACACTAAACCTAACCCTAAACCTAACCCTAAACCTAACCCTGAACCTAACCCTAACCCTAACCCTAACCCTAACCCTAACCCTTAACCTAATGCTAAACCTAACCCTAACCCTTACCCTAACCCTAACCATAACCCTTACCCTAACCCTAACCCTTACCTTAACCCTAACCCTAACCCTAACCCTAACGCTAACCCTAACCCTAACCCTAACCCTAACCCTAACCCTAACCCTAACCCTAACCCTTACCTTAACCCTAACCCTAACCCTAACCCTAACCCTAACCCTAACCCTAACCCTAACCCTTATCTTAACCCTAACCCTAACCCTAACCCTAACCCTAACCCTAACCCTAACCCTAACCCTAACCCTAACCCTAACCCTAACCCTAACCCTAACCCTAACCCTTACCTTAACCCTAACCCTAACCCTAACCCTAACCCTAACCCTTACCTTAACCCTAACCCTAACCCTAATCCTAATCCTGAACCTAACCCTAACCCTAACCCTAACCCTAACCCTAACCCTAACCCTAACCCTAACCCTAACCCTAACCCTAACCCTAACCCTTAACCTAACCCTAACCCTAACCCTAATCCTGAACCTAACCCTAACCCTAACCCTAACCCTAACCCTAACCCTAACCCTAACCCTAACCCTAACCCTAACCCTAACCCTAACCCTAACCCTAACCCTAACCCTTACCTTAACCCTAATCGCGCTTTTGTGGGCACGGTTTTGTGGGCACGCTTTTGTTGTGCGCACATTTGTCGGGTCACGAGCAATTCCAAGTGGTCAGTAAACAATATAAACCATTTGAGCTTGCTTAACTTCATAGCCCAAATCCCAGGGGGGGAATAGCCAGTCTTTAATTACAAATTAAAGAAATTAGTCTTTAGATTCCATGGGTCTCTTGAGGGGCGTTCTTCCACAAGAATGGATTAACTTGACACTTATTGATCGGTTTAGGTAGTTCAGGCACAACGTTTCCTCTTGAATCCCTGGGCAGGGCCTACCAGAAGTTTTGGAGAGGAGAAAAAAATCCAAACTGGACTTAATCTCCATCCATGTCTCTGATCTAGGTGAACTAGATACTCACCCAGGAGATTGGCCTTAATAGCAACAGATCAGTGGAGGGGGATAGGAGTTGCCTCCTTCTGAGCCGCCCAATTCTCCCAACCCCACCCCTCCACCTGCCAAAGTTGTTCTGCTTTTCAACACAGTTTTAGCTGTTTAGCTAAGAGCCGAGGTGGAGCAGTGGTTAAATGCAGCACTGCAGGCTACTGCTAGATCAGCAGTTCAGCGGTTCAAATCTCACCGGCTCAGGGTTGACTTAGCCTTCCATCCTTCCGAGGTGGGTAAAACGAGGACCCGGATTGTTGTTGGGGGCAATATGCTGACTCTGTAAACCGCTTAGAGAGGGCTGAAAGCCCTATGAAGCGGTATAGAAGTCTAACTGCTATTGCTATTGCTATTGCTATTTAGCATTCATCTGGAATAACATCCTATACATATGCAACTGCTTTTGAACGTGGGTACAGCATGTTCTAAGATAGCACTACACCTGTGTTCAGCCACCTGTTATGCTCACTACCTCCTCTTCCAGCAGCATCTCATGTTAAAGTGAGTGATTGTAGGTATTTTCCACTTACTTATTTATTTTATTTTATTTTATTTTAATTGGTTTGTATGCCGCCCACTCTCGAGAGACTCAGGGCGGCTTACAGGTAAAAAAAAAGGGAAAGGGAGACATACAGAAAAAAATAAAAAACAACATTAAAAATTCCACGACATTCCTGACTTAAGATGGGGCTGGATAAATCAACAGCCCCAGGCCTGCTGGAACAGCCAGGTCTTGGTTGCTTTGCAGAAGGCCGGAAGGGTAGTAAGGGTCCGGATCTCAACGGGGAGATCGTTCCATGATGCGTGAGGGGAGACGAAGGAAATAAATCCAGCAAACAGTCCTCAACTGTAGTGAGTAAAGATGATGGTCTTGAAAGGCATTCAAAAGACCTGCCACCGTGGCAATGCTCAGATAAATGAGACTCAAGTACAGGACAAATACGCCATTTATGAAAATGCCTCAGGCAGCCCTTCAGGGCCCCAATTCTCAGGAAGAGGGAGGAAGGGAAGCACCTATCTATAGAAACTGACAGAGGTTGCTTCGGATTCATACTAGATATTTGACATGGTTCTGCCATGAACCATGGTTCAGGTCAACAGAAGGGTGCTCAAGCTACTTTGAAAGGGAACTCACCAAAAACCATTTCTAGTTAAGATCCCCCCCTGTCAGTTTCTAATGTGATTATCATCCAAGCCTTGCCTCCACAACTCTTTCCAAGGAAGAGACCTTTTAGAAAATCTGTGGCCAATGCCTGTGAACTGATCCTGATGCTTTGTCCATCCAGTGTTTCCAAATCTTGGCCATTTGAAGATGGGTGGACCTCAACTCCCCATGGTGAATTCTGGAAGTTAGTCCACACACCTTCAAGGGGCCAAGGTTACGAACCTCTGATTCAATCTCAACTTCACTCCCTTGTCAAACCCTTCTCTGATTTAAAAACCTGATCTTATTATACCACAGGCATCAGCAAGTACTTTCCTAAGTGATCAACTTGAATTCAGGAAATTTTAGCTGCCAGGGGAAAGAACTGGCTTTCCCATCCATTTTAGGTATCTAGAACCAAAAGCAAAATATTCAATACCTGGTAGCTTAAACCAGAGGGAAAATAATAGTATTTATTGACAGGATATTAATGTCAGTGAAGGAATACTAAACTGGTAGAGAATCCTAGAAATAGGCTAATAAATTATCTTTCCTGTTCATGCTAATTTCTTTAATCTCTTCACCCTTTAAATTTAGTTCCCAGCCTTGTCTCGAGGCTTCATAGCAGTAATTACAGGTTGCACTGAATCATAACAAGGCATTAGCCGAGGGCAAGTTGTCTCTTCCTATTTATTTTCTCTATTCTCATTAGGAGAATTATATAGCCTGGTAGTTTTTTCTTTTTCTTTTCTTTTTTTGCAAATTTGTCTTAAGGACTATAAATGGATCAGAAGCTGTTTGTTGCTGCTGGAGAAGAATGAAGAGTTAAACTTTTGAGGCCCACATGATAGTTTGCAAAAGTATTTTGCTAAAAAAAAAAACAACGCCAACTGTCAGTGCCAAAATAACCCAAGAGACACAAAACTCAGAGAAGGCAAAGCAAAAAAAAAAAAAAAAACCAGTGTAAAGTCAAGGAGACAGTGTGTGATTTGATTTTGAGTGACTGGATTTTGTGTCTCTAGCTCATTCTTCTGAGGCTTGGATGTACGAGAAGGAAAGCTACGAAGGAGAGTGGAGAGAGAATTGCAAAAGGCAGGAAGGCTACATGGGAACATGAAATAGAAATGGAGTAACACAGAAGTTAGCAGAGCAGGCAAGTGGGGAGGGAGAAAGAACTGTGGGCAGGGGATGCTCTGCCAATCATACCCATCAGCATTTCCCCATTTCACACATGCTTGGGCTTCTGTAAATATTTAGACTCTCCATCCATCAGGAAATCGAGTCAGAAACAAAACTGGATGCCCCCCCAAAGCCCCTCAAGGTGGAAAAAATGACACCATGGCTTCTTAATGCCATCAGGCTGACATCAGCATCCTTGGCAGGTGGCGATTGGCCACGCAGCCCAGCCAATGGAAGGACTCCTCGGACCGGAGGGTGGGGGAGAGTGCCAGAGCAAAGAGTTTTTAAACTCTTGCAGGGAAAGCTCTGGAGAGCCAGACCTGAGCGTGCAAGCAGGGAAGCAGAGAACCGCACTGAGCAACAACACCACACGCCCCCCTTCCCCGTCATGTCTGCAACACATTTCAACAGGGGCCCAGCCTACGGCATGTCAGCTGAAGTCAAGAGTAAGGTAAGGCATGGCCAAGATGCCAGGTGTTTGCATGTGTGTGTGAGAGAGAGGGGTTTTGAGTCCCACGTGGAATGGTACTTTTTCCAAGTCGGGGATGGGATTGAATCAACCATAGGACGGGAGAAGTGCAAAGGGCTGTTTGCCTCTATGAAAAATCCAGGCACGAAGGGGGAGAAATGCATTGCTTTGGTGCAGCTCCTCTCAAGCATTCCAAGCATTTTACAGACACCCCCCCCCCTCCTCACCTCCTTTCAATCTCCACGTTTCAAACTAATGTTCTCCTGTGTGCTGATATTACAGGCAGGAGGTGAACTGAGGCTGGGGAAAAGACTGTAAACTTTGGGGAAGGCATAGAGAAAATGGAATAGTGAAAGAAAACGTTAAATACCCAGGAGCACAGCTGTTTTACTAATTCTATTCCATGTCTGATTATGCCCATTTTACAGATACAGAACAATAGATATGATGCAACATTTTTTTCCCCCCTTAACAGTATAGAAAGAGCATTTTACACATGAGGGTTCTGGTTCTCTCTTCCATGATATTTATAAGGTCTGTCTGTTGAACCCTCAGAGGATAGCCTTTGGTGATGTGAATAAACATTCTGGCCTTTGGAGGTTTATACCTGTGCTTTAAATATTAAGTAATGGCCATTGAATTCAACAAATCTCACTTCCAGACAAATCCCAGGACTTTGCGTCAACGCACAATTCCAATCCCTGGCCCAGCATCATCCCAGCCCACGAGAGTTGTTCACTAACATGAACAATATATTTGGACAGCAACAGGTTTCGGGATGCACCTGTCACATTTACAGAAACAATTTGCTGCTCCAGAACCTTGTGGACAATCGTGATTCCACCCCCCTAAAATTAGTTCTTATAGTGAGTTCTGATGTACACAGTACTTAATTCAAAATAAGTCGACTTTAGACTACGGCTCGCATTTCTTTGCTATTGATCTTTTTATTGTTTCCAAAAATCGATTTCAGTATACCCAAGCTGGTATATATGGAATTGATTTGATTTGATTTCATTTCATTTATATGCCGCCCTTTTCCCCAAAGGGGACTCAGGGCGGCTCACAATTCAAATCAGGGAAGGGGGGTACAGACAGGAAATAAAGACGAAACATAACAATACATAATTTAAAAACACACAACAGTCATACCATTCGAGACGGGGGGGGGCAACGGTTCTTTAGCCCCAGGCCTGTCGGAACAGCCAGGTTTTAAGGGCTTTGCGGAAGGCCTGGAGGGTGGTGAGGGTACGAATCTCCACGGGGAGTTCGTTCCAGAGGGTCGGAGCAGCCACAGAGAAGGCTCTCCTCCGGGTAGTTGCCAGTCCCAAGCGGTCTTGCAACAAAGCGATAACCAGACTAAACTTTGGAGGTTCAGAGGTGACTCGTGATGAGTTTTTGCTATTACAATATCTTGCTTCCCGTCTTAATGTACACAGATTGCATACAGAGATGTTTTGTGGCTCTGTCTGCATAAAATATCTTTCTACCGCCCTGCATCACACCAGCTAATTTGGAGGTGAGATTTGAGAGAAGCGAATCAACAGGTTGCAGAGTTGAAGGTTCATCTATTGGGGATGCTGCAGTAATAAATTCCTGCTATAATCAAGGGTTTGGACTAGATCTTTTGGTACTCTTGTATTGTATGTTTTTATGAACATGCTATTCCATAGGTCACGTGCTCCACCCCGTAGAGGCTGAATAATTATGACTTAGCATGCTCAGGGAGCCCTGTTCCTATGTGCATTAGGCTTTTCTTGCCTCAGAGAGTTGGGAAGATGGAGACAGAATGATGGGCTTTCAATGGGTCAGCTACTGGACATAGAGTGCTTAAGATGGATTAGCAAAATAGCAGGAAGCCCAGGAAGCTGTGATGTGATGGAACTCTTATTGGCTATCAATGACTCTTCCCTAAAGACATAGTGAGGGCAGCCACTTCAGATGATCTGAGGCGCCATTTGGAAGGTAGGATGGAAAACAGAAGAAGTAGGACCGTTGTAAGATAAGATGGATCTATAGGATGTTAAAAAAGCAATCTTCAAGTATATTGTCAACTGTAGGGAAAAAATGTTATAAATACATATTAGTAATAACGGTTATGAGATCATATAATTGTGAATGTATATATGAAATTGATAAAATAAAAAATAATAATAATAATTTAAAAAAAGGAAAACAGCACTCAAAGAGCTATTACTTGAATCATGGGGTGGGGGGAGGCAAACCCCTAATTTTGGAGGGACCCTCAGCTGCTACTTTAGATGGTTTCCAGAAGGGGAAAATATAATTAAAATAAAAGGAACTGAGGGAAATTGGCCATGGCTGATTTGTTTATGCCCTCCCAATTCCCTTTCCTCCTACCAGTACAAGTAGAACAGATTCCCTGCAGAAGATCAACCCTAGGCTTGTGTTTCGTTCCTTTCGTTTTATCATTTGTGAGGGAAAACTTCATCGGGGGCTATGCGGATTGTGCTGAGGTTGTTAGGCAGGAAAGTGTCCTGCACATCTGTCCTTAGCAGAAACAGCTGTTGGGAGCTCTGGCAGACCTTCAAGTGAGGACTCTGTTATCTTTTGCTTCCTCCTTTTCTACATCAGGACCTTTTATTCTAAATCACACTGGAAGCAAGAGCTGGTTTTATTTTATTTTTCTTGTAACTTAGCCTGACTGTTTGAATCTGCATGGGGAGCACTCAACTATGGGCCTTCCTTGAATGTTAAGAGCATCTGTCCAGCCCTGATCCCCAGTCACTGAGCTAGATAAACCATGGCTTAGCTGAGGCTAAGACAGCTTCCCTAGCAGTTCCTCATCGATTAGAGAGAACAGAGCCCCTGTGGATTAGCCAGGAGGCCCTGATTTTTCTCCTGGTGCCCTGCCTGTCCCATGAGGGCTGGTTCTAGCCAAAGACCAGTCTCTTCCCTCCCCCTCCACAGCTCCTCTCTGGCCTGTCTTACTGGAGTCTCAGCAGCAACAGACTCACCATATATGGTCAGTTTTGGGGTTTCTTTGAAGGCTAGTTCTAAATAAGGGCATGGCTGGGCAGGGTGTTCGTTTTAACAGATAGCAGAGGGTTTGCATTGAGATACCAGGTAAGAGAAACCACCAGCATAGCCTTCACACTCATATATGTATGTGTGCACGCACACCCTTACATACACACAGATATAGAGACGAAGATCCATCCTCCCCTTCAGGTTATAAACACCATCTGTAGCCATCAAAATAAAATATTTTTTTTGTGGATTCTGGAATAAAAGAATTAGACTTCCTGAAGGACAAGTGGTACCTTTCTCCCTTTCATCAGGTGCAAGTTGGTTACTCTGAAACATTGCTCTCTTTACTTGCGATAATCAGTATTATCCTTTCAGAACAGTTATGAATCCTAAGATCCAGAATGATTTTTTTTTTTTAAAGCCATTCAGTTTTTGAAAATACCAAACTTTCTTCCAATTACGCTGGCACATATTTTGTATATTTAGTATTTTGTTTCAATCTTCATCTCAAAGACCTACAAGCAAAGAAGCAGACCGTAAGACTTTCTTATTGATGTAAGACTTTGAAATAACTGAATTCTATCATTGTATAGAACTTTCGGGAAAAAAATAAAAAGAAATCCACTAGGAAGCCACAGGAAAAAGCGAACAATTACAATTCAAATATCTCCAGTTCTTTCAAACATCCCCATAATGAGAAGAAAAAAACAACACATGGAAATGTGCATGTTTTTCTATCATTAGATTGTGATTAAATATAGAGAAGGGTAATTATGCCAGTGTTTCTCAACCTTGTCAACTTGAAGATGTCCGGACTTCAACTCCCAGAATTCCCCAGCCAGCGAATGCTGGCTGGGGAATTCTGGGAGTTGAAGTCCGGACATCTTCAAGTTGACAAGGTTGAGAAACACTGTCCTAGACACTGAATTGTTTATACGCGAATGCTGGCTGGGAAATTCTGGGAGTTGAAGTCCGGACATCTTCAAGTTGACAAGGTTGAGAAACACTGCATTATGCATCTGAACATGAAATTCATTAGATATATGAAATACATTAGAACATCCATTTTCAGTAGGTTTGGAATACCACCACGCTATATCTTTGAGCAAATATTAGACGAAAATATTCCCAGCTCCTACAGGGAATTAATACAGTATATTCCTAGAGATTGTTTTCAGTTGTTTTCTGTCTCCGGAATCTGGAAAAAGGCCGCCAAAATGGGAGTTATCTTAAATAACCTTTGAGGAACTGTTGAATCGAAATGGCAGCAAACAGTGACTTTAATTCCTCAGGAGAATATGCAAAGGAGATTTTCCTCATGAAAATCAGATTTGTATATGTTTCACATATGTTGCTAACTGCCTCTATATAATAAATGGAGGACAGAACTTATAGAATCATAAGGCTTGAAGGCTAGAAGGTCTTCTAGTCCAACCATTTGCCCAAGGCAGGAGTCTTTATTTCATCCCAGACAAATGGCTGTCCAATCTTTTCTTGAAAATGTCCAGTGATGGGGCACACACAATTCTTGGAGGCAAGCTATTCCAATTATTAATTGTTCCGTCAGGAAATTTCTTCTTATTTCCAGGTTGGGCGTCTCTTTAACAAGCTTCCACCCATTGCTCCTTGTCCTGCCCTCAGGTGCTTTGGAGAATAAACAAACACACTCTTCCCTGTGGCAGCCCTTCAAGTATTGGAAGACAGCTATCATGTCACCCCCTAAGCCTTCTCTTCATTAAGTTAAACATACCTATTTCCCTTAGCCATTCATTGTATGAATTAGTCTCCAGCCACCTTTGAATGGCCTCTTTGTTGCTCTTCTCTGCGGTCTTTCTAGGGCCTCAGCATCTTTTCTGGTATCTTGGTGATCAGTACTAGATGCAATGTTCCAACTGTGTCCTCACCACTGCAGTATAAAGCAGTACTCTCCCTTCTCATAATCCTGATGCTATTCTTCTATTGATAGAGCCAAGGTGGCGCAGTGGTTAGGGTGCAGTATTGCAGGCCACTTCAGCTGACTGTTATCTGCAGTTCGGCGGTTCTAATCTCACCGGCTCAAGGTTGACTCAGCCTTCCATCCTTCCGAGGTGGGTAAAATGAGGACCCAGATTGTTGTTGGGGGCGATATGCTGACTCTGTAAACTGCTTAGAGAGGGCTGAAAGCCCTATGAAGTGCTATATAAGTCTAACTGCTATTGCTATTGCTAAAGAAAACAATAATGTTTGTCTTGTATGATCTTCCTTGATTGCCTAATTTAATCACTTTATCAAAGAAAGCAATAATGTTTGTCTGGCATGATCTCCTGTTTTTTTAACAAAGGCATGCTGGCTTCTATTACCCTGTTCATTTCTAAGTGCTCAGAAATCTTTTCCAGGATTTCCCCAGGAATTAATATCAAGGAGATTGGTCTGCAGTTTCCTGGTTCCACTTTCCCCCCTTTTTTTTTGCAAATTTAAACCACATCAATTTGTTTCTAATCCTCTAGCACTCCCCCCCATGCTCCAGGAGTTCTGAAAGATTTTATTCAGTGGATCAGAGGTCATAGCTGCCAGCTCCTTCAGAACCCTGGGATGTAAACTATTTGACCCATGTGATTTGAACATCTAAAGTGGATAGGTGTTCTCTTAGCAATTTTTTTGTCTATTTTCACCTGTATTCCTGTTCCGTCTCCCAGGGTGCTGCTTTTGATAGGCTGGTTTATTTTTTCATTATGTGTAAAGACAGATGCAAAGAAGGAATTAAGCATTTCTGCTTTCTACCTGCCACCACCTTCTTGTCATTTTCTCCCATTAATGGACCGATCATTTCCTTGACGTTCTTCTTATTTCCTACACATTGAAATAAACTTTTTTTTTGTTATTTTTGGCATTTGTTGCAAGTTTTAGTTTATTCAAAGCCTTAGCTTCCTTGACTTTATCCTTGCAGATTGGGGATATTTGGGGCTATTAGTTATATGTCCCTCTGTCTATTTTTAAATACTTGTCCTTTTTTTACTTTCAGTTTGTCAAAGTGCAGTCTTTATGCAACTGGGCTGATTTCATCTGGGTCTCGTTCTTCTTTCTCTGTGGTATTGTGTCAAATTGGGCTTTTATAATCTCATTTTTCAGAGTTTCTCAAGCATCTTGAGTTACTTTCCCCTTTAGGATTTCCATCCATGGAATTCTTTCTAATCCCTCTCTTAGTTTGTTCAAGTCAGCTCTCTTAAAATCTACAACATCAGTCTGACTTGATTCAATTTTCCTGTGCTTGCATTATGACGGGTTCTAGAATGACATGGTCACTATCCCCCAAAGTTCCCTCAACCAACTTATCCCTTTAGTAAAAATTAAGTCTAGTATAACTGACCCTCTAGTTCCCTTCTCTATCTTTCCATGACAAAGTTGTCAGCCAGGCACATCTGGAGCTTGTTTGATTTCGCACTTGCTGCAGAATTTGTCTCCCAGATGATAGCTGGTAGTTAAGTCTGCCATTATTACATGGTTCCTGTGCACCTCAATTTACTAATTAGTTAAAAATCTATTTCCTCTACTTGGTTAGGTGGTCTATAATACAAAACCTATAGCAATATCATTTCTTTTTCCTCTAATATTCACCCAAATACTTTCAAGAAGGCTTTCATCCTTGGTATTGTGAATATTTCTGTAGAGGTGTGGAAATTCTTTATGTACAATGCAACTCCTCCTCCTCCTCTTTTGTTGAGTCTGTTGCTTTTGAACAATTTATATCTTTCTAACAGTATGTTTCAATCATGAGTTTCATCCCACTAGGTTTCAATAAAAGCAACAATATAGTATTTGCTCTCATGTACCAGGAGTTCTCACAGGTTCTCTGTGTTTGTTCCCCATACTTTTAGCATTAGCGTACAGGCATCTCAGCCCTTTATGTTGACCCTATATTTGCTTCATGCATCTTCTGTTAATGTCCCTGAGTGCCCCTTCCTTCTCACCCCCACTCTTCCTCATCATCTGCAGCTGGCAATGGAATCCTAGGCTGCATTAACAGTTATAGAATCAAGACCACGCACAGTCTTAATACCACTTTATAGTTCCTTGGTAAGACCCCCACTTGGAAAGTTGCTTCCGGTTTTGATTACCTCGGTATAAAAACTCTAGAAAAATGTAGAGAAGAGCAACAAAGAGGATTAGGGGGCTGGAGGTATAATAGTATAGGGTTGCCTGCTTGAGCAGAGGGTTGGACTAGAAGACCTACAAGGTCCTTTCCAACTCTGTTACTATTTTATGTTATTCTGACGTGTTTTTATTAGACTTTACGCTTTGGTTTTGGCCCTAAAAATTGGTCTCCTTCTCCCTCCAGTTTTACTTTAAAGCCCTTCAGATGAGTTGAGCCTGTTGTTTCCCAAACACATTCTTCTTGGTCCTTATGAGGTACATCTCACCTCTTGCATTGCATTGCACCTTGTAGTTACCAATGATTAGTCATTTAAACTGCTCCTTCCGCTACGTCCAATAAGGCTGCTACTTTTTCAACGATAGCCATGGCTTGCAGAAATAATCCGGCTCCTCTCTTACATTGTTGCTTCAGGTTTTTCTCTAGAAGTGTTTGTTATTTATTTTACACCATGGTTGTATATTTTGTTGTGTTATAATAGTGTCTTCTTTTAAAAATTGGCCCAGGAAAATAAATAAATATTTACTGTTAGGAAGGCAAAAAACGGGCTTGATTTGCTGTTTATAAAGGGACCAGGAAGAACTGCTACATATCAAACTGCAATAAGAAATCTGTTCTGCAGAAAAAAATGGGCAGGAGGATTTTTTTTTTAAATTAAAAGTTATTAGAAAAATGGGGGGGGGGAAATCTACATAATCAGAATGGGCAAGTGTGAAGGGACAGGAATCACCCTCACCAAACCAAGCACACAAACTGAAATCCTTTAATATATAATATATTTAATATATTTAATATATAATCCTTTAGAAGAACCGAGTTGGCGCAGTGGTTAGGGTGCAGCACTGCAGGCCACTTCAGCTGACTGCTATCTGCAGTTCGGCGGTTCTAATCTCACCGGCTCAAGGTTGACTCAGCCTTCCATCCTTCCCAGGTGGGTGAAATGAGGACCCGGATTGTTGGGGGCGATATGCTGACTCTGTAAACCGCTTAGAGAGGGCTGAAAGCCCTATGAAGCGGTATATAAGTCTAACTGCTATTGCTATTGCTATATGTGAAAGTCTCAGATATAATCTGGAGCTGATCAGGACAAAGTAATAAACACGCACGGAATGGCTTATCTAGAAAATGTCCCTGGACCCAAATCTCCTTCAATGGTGTCTGATTCAGAGGGATCCTCCTCTTCCTTTATTAACATTACAGACTCTAGTTTTCTTATGAGATTTGAAAGTACTGTTGCCTTCATTTTACCAATCGTGACCCTTGCTGTGGAGCAGAAGAAATGAACGTTATTAGAGATGATTTTAAGAACGCAGGAGAAGTTTCTAGCACAATGTTTTACAGTGCTTGGCATGAGGCACTGCTACAGCTATTGGCAACGTTTGCATCTGTGAAGCTGCTGTCAGAGATTGTTTGGAATACATCCCGATCCAAAACGGCTTCCCCTTCTTAGGTCAAAAGCAAAGTTTAAAACACAGAACAGTCTGTGACAGGCATTCCTGTGAGCACAATGTCCCATTAGCTCCACATGTGATAAATTCAGATAATCCCTCACAAAAGCCAAGGCTTCCAACAATCTTGCCTGCATTTTTTTTGTAGGCTCCACAACCTGGAACCCATAAATTAGTATTTATCGCCTCTCTAAAACTGCACCCAATCCTAGTTTGTAGAAGGGTGTATCGCCACACTAGTTGACTTCTCAAGCAATTCCTTCTCAAGGGCCCTTTGTAGATTTTGGAGTAGAATCCAAAAGAAAGTTTTCCCAATGTTCCTTCTGCATTGCACAAACATTAGTACTAATCAGCAATATATTAGTGAGGGACTATCTAAAGCAGGAGATGATGATAATTGATAAAGGAAGAAGGTATTTGGCTTGATAGTCAGTTTCTGCTTGGTATCACTAAGTTGTTTCTCTCTTGATGTGCTGGTATTCCTTAATGCAGTGTTTCTCAACCTTGGCTACTTGAAGATGTCTGGATTTCAACTCCCAGAATTCCCCAGCCAGCGAATGCTGGCTGGGGAATTCTGGGAGTTGAAGTCCAGACATCTTCAAGTTGACAAGGTTGAGAAACACTGTCCTAGACACTGAATTGTTTATACGCGAATGCTGGCTGGGAAATTCTGGGAGTTGAAATCCAGACATCTTCAAGTGGCCAAGGTTGAGAAACACTGGCCTAATTGCTACCCTATCTGGAGTGCAGAAATCTGGAAAATGCCTAGATAGCTGGAAATAATTAGATGTTTCTGTAGCTTTTTACAAGAATCTAGTACTTGTAACGACATCTTGATTTCTGAATTCAACTATGGTAGCTCTAATATTTTCTCTTTTAAAATGTTGTGAACACGAGAGCGGAAGAATTATATTCTAGTCATACAATTTAAGTTTGATTTTAGAGTTGATTCATTTGTTTGATACTTGTGAGCTTGGATAGTTACCCAATTAATTATTTAAGAATAATAAAAAAATTACAAGTACAACTAATTTCTGTAGCATTCAGGTTGCATGAATTGTGCCTATTTGCATAGGATCAGATGAGCACTTCTGTTATTTAAGACGTATAATCAGATACTTTCTGCCCGTGGTTTTCCTATAGAATTATTTCAGGCACCAGCCAATTTGTATGAGAAGTTCATGATATTACCCAGGAGATTTCACTTCTCTTGGTTCTTAACAATGAGCCTGACTAATTATGTCCCATACTTCTAACTAGCCCCTGGCTCCCAAGGTACAACTGAAAACACTCCAGGCATTTTAAGGAAAGTACAGCTTGCATAAAGTTTGGAAAGTTCCATGATTTCGGGTTTGAAAATGCTAAGAATTTAGTGATAAATAAATCCATATCCAAAATATTTGAAGCATTTAACTTTCATCACTCTAAATCAAAACAGTGGAATGAATACTGGCTTAACATGAATTTGATTATTTTTTAACACTTCGATTTCTGTAAATGTTCCATATATGCACCAAAAGCTACAGTGCACGATACAAAATGAAAAAGGGAGAGAGAAGGGAAGAAGGAAGCAAGCATTTAATTGAAAAGCTGATATTTTAGTCATAGTAAAATTTAATGTAGAAATTACAATGCAAAAATATAAATAGCCATGAATCTGATCTCAATGATATATTTAACTTTTGTTAGAAGAGCAGTGAGATACTTCCACTGAAATATAGCGCTATTTTGATTCTGTCAGATATATACGTGAAGGCTAACTGCATTACAGTATTTTCCCCCATGTTTTTTTAGGTTAGTTTATTTACTTGATTTGTATAGCTTCCCATCCCAACAAAGGGACTCTGGGCAGCTCACAACAGTTACAAATAACCCAATAAAAAGTTGCTGATACAGATTTCCCTTTTGATTTTCCATGCTTCCGAACTGCTAGGTTGGCAAAAGCTGGTGATAAATCCAAATCTAGTTATATGATAAATCCCTACAATTAACAAGAGAAAATAAGTTTAGCTGAACAAAACAAGACACACATCAAAATAGAATTCTTAACATTGCTTTTTCCAGTCTAATCACTATGACATGTATAGATAAAGAAGGAAAGTGTCATCTTGGGCACAGCAGTGGAAGCTGTTCTAATAATGTAACAGATAAAAGTGCCAACACTATTGCTACTTTCCTTTTTCCTTTTTCCTTTCTTTCTGTAACATCTAGTTCATTATCTGAGGAAGATGAAAAGGGAACGAATAAGTGAGTCCAGACAGCAGGATAAACACACAGTCCTCCATTTGCTAAACTTCCACCTAAGTCCTGTCTCCGTTTAGCCAGGCCTGATCTTTGAAACATCGCAACCAAGAGATAAATCTTTGTGGCTCTGCGACAAGTATGCCCTCCATTTTTCTCCCAAGTTTGGTGAATTCCTTGTAGAGGGGACACAGCGTGTTTGGATTGGCAGAACTCCCTGGCACAGCGGACGGTATGAAACTGTCTCATATCCAGAGAGAGAGGAAAGGCCCCAGGAATGCGTGTGAGTTCTTGTTCTCAGCTAAGACATTTATGCCAAGCACCAAGAATGGAGAAGAAGAGTGCCGGGGAGGGATGCAATCAGGGCATCAATGAGATCAAACACAGTCTTCCCTTTTACATAAGATGAAATAGAACAGCTTGCCTTTTCCTCAATACTTAGTCTCCTAATGGTGGCAGTCTTGCTTGGGGAAAAATTATAGTTTTGCTAGGAGACAGCCAGGTCTCTGGTTTATATGTTCCTTTCTAGTTTTATATTGATCTTTCAAACCAGATCTCTCCCCTCTAGTTCCTCCCCTTCAACCCCTTTGAGTTGTTCACCACCCTGAGTCCCTCCCGGAGAAGGGCGACATACAAATAAACTAAATCTTAAATCTTCCCGATTTCAAGCAACTTTCCCTGTGCTTTTTCTTGAGAATGTTCATACTTGCTTTTTAACTCTTCACTTGGATTGAAGAACTAAAGAACTCTTCTGTCTGTGCCCTATAAATCACTTTGTATTATGCCTATATCACATGCAGATGTTTGCTCCAAACCATATTCCAGAATGTTCACTCACAAATCACACTCCAGAATTTAGATTTGCATGTTACTTTAATGCTTTAACACTCTTCTTTTTTCAAAAGTGAGGAAAGTATACTAATGTTCCAGCTCTACAGACTGACTGAGTGATTGTGTGCTATTGAGTCATTTTATACGCAGATCAACCAGATAAATGGTTTTTCTTCAGTTCTCCCAATGGTGCCCTCACTGTTATTGTAACTGTGTCCATCCACTGCCGTTGGGTATTTCATTCTTCTCTCTATCATCCCATCTTTGTCAGCATTAGAGCCTTCTTCAGAGAGTTAGGTGTTTGTGTATAAGTCTGAAGCAGGATAATTTTGAGTATTGTCATTTGTACTTCTCACGAGAACTCTGGGTTGATTTGTTCAATGATCCGTTGGTTTGCTTTCTTATCCGTCCTATTCTCCGGAGTCTTCTCCAACACTAAACTTCAAAGGTGTCAATGCTCTTCCCGTCCTGCTTATTTAAAATCCAACTTTCACTTCTATTAAACATCACAGGGAATACCATTGTTTGCCTGATTCTGATCTTTGTAGGTACACACACCATGGCCGAGGTGGCGCAGTGGTTAGGGTACAGTACTGCAGGCCACTTCAGCTGACTGTTATCTGCAGTTCGGCGGTTCTAATCTCACCGGCTCAAGGTTGACTCAGCCTTCCATCCTTCCGAGGTGGGTGAAATGAGGACCCGGATTGTTGTTGGGGGCGATATGCTGACTCTGTAAACCGCTTAGAGAGGGCTGAAAGCCCTATGAAGCGGTATATAAGTCTAAGTGCTATTGCTATTGCTATGGCATTTGAACACCTTTTCCAAGACTTCTGTGGTACTCTGCAGCACATTTCTTGAGTTTTGGCAGAAGCCATCCACCATTTTTTTTATCTTTCCCACAGAGAGGTCACTATGGGCCATGGGGGATTCCATGCCTATATTGTAAGAAATCCTCCAGGCCTGCTGGGCATCTTGGATGGCCACATCTTACTTTACAGGGGACAACCCTCGGTTTGAAAAGATGCAAATCCAGTTAAAGAGGTGAGGTGGCGCAGTGGTTAAATGCAGCACTGCAGGCTACTTCAGCTGACTGCAGTTCTGCAGTTCAGCGGTTCTAATCTCACCGGCTCAAGGTTGACTCAGCCTTCCATCCTTCCGAGGTGGGTAAAATGAGGACCCGGATTGTTGTTGGGGGCGATATGCTGACTCTGTAAAACCGCTTAGAGAGGGCTGAAAGCCCTATGAAGCGGTATATAAGTCTAACTGCTATTGCTATAGTTTAAAAATAATGAATCATAAGACTGAAGACCAAGAAGCCCCTGGATATAAACTGAGCAGGCAGACAGATTACACAACGGCTATAGTCATCACACTGTGTAGATGAGATTTTATGGCATTTTTATTTCAGTTGTAATATATATATCTTTTAAATTTAAACACATAGAATATATAATGGTGCAGCCACCATTATATTCTATAATGAACATTCAAGGAATATGATCCACAGGAGATATAGTTCAGAATGTCAGTAATGATTAGCGGTCTAACTTGAGAGTATGTTATTCACCATTATTAATATTCTGACCCCTGGACCGCTGCTCAAAAACGCAGAGCTCCAAAGAACAAACCAAGAGTTGTACAACATCACATAGGATCCAGCAGGGCAGCTCTGCAGTCTCACGTTGCTCTATTGCTGCTTCTAGAGCCTGGCCCTTCTAATCAGGAGTTTGGAGAACTTGTGTAGTCAGGATGGGAGGAGAGGAAAATGGCCAAGGAGGAGCAGTCACGTTTCTGTTGGAGACAGACTTTCAAGTTATTTCTTAGGCATGAAAGTAGTTGGCTGGGTGGGCAGCCTTGGATGAGTCCCCAGAGCTGCAAATCTGAATTATTGAATGATTTACATATATATTTCAGCAGAGGTTATCCTGGACTGAATCTGATGTCACGCTAACCTCTCCGTTTGCTTCCAAGCTGTGTTCAGCTTTCAACTTCACCTTGTAAAAATAGTTTTTCTTTCACTGGAGGCCATGTATGAATAAACATATGAATATCCTTCCTCACAGGCAAGGCCATGCTATTTTCTGCCTACTTTATCTAGTGTATCAAATAAAGCTTTTTCCTACCGAGTTTCAGAGTAGGACCAGTCATTTGTCCTAAATTAATTTTTTTCTGCTTTAGCTGCATGCAAAAGGAAGATACTGAAGGAGCTTAGCTTTCTCTCTCTGTAATACATAAGAGAAAACTAATGTGGATTTTAGGCATTGCTGTGTGAAGGTTGATCAAATCCTTGCCCTTTTACTAGTACAGTTTCTCTTCCAAAAACCAAAATACCCAGGGTTTTTTTGTATATACTTTTTTATTTTCCATTTTCATAACATACAATCACATGTATACTTTTACATAGCCAATATCCTATTGCATTAAGTAGTAATTACATCAGTTCCTCTTGCCATCAACGCCCAGAAAGATAAAAACCCATTATTAGCTCTTCTGCTCTCCATACACCTCTTTCTTCTGCCTCTCTCCTACCTCCTTTCTTCCCTCCATCCTCCTTTCCTACTCTACTTCCCCTTCCTTTCTCCTTCTCCTCTCTCTTCATTCCACTCCTCCTTATCCTCCTCATCTTCCCCCCTTACCCTCTCTCCTATCCCTCTCTTCCTATCTTTCTTCTCTCCTCTATTTCCCACTCTTCCTCTCATTGGTGTATTTCAGCTTCTGAGCAAACTCCATTCTATGTTGATGGTATTTATGCTTCCATATCAATATACTTAACATATCTTAGTTTTTTAAAAAAAGAATAAGAGAAGACAGTATACATGTGCAATCATATTACTTTAAAACCTAACACCCCCTCCTCAAGTCTAATATACTTCCCTCCCTCCCCCCCTCCCCCCCAACCCCCCCCCCAGCCTTCCCTCCCCCGACTTCCCAGAACCCATACACGGTCTAAATCTTAAACAAAAACAGTCTAAAATATATTGGGGGAAAAAATAGAAAATTGATAACATCTTTACACTGAACTTAGCTCCTCCTTGCTAGGCTAACTTTAAACAATTTATATCATTCCTGATCTTAATCATAAGCTATCTGGAATTTCTTAGTCCGATATTTATTTTGTATATAATCAATACCCAGTTTTGATGGGGATATTTCAATACTAATTGAACCTAGGTCAAAGAACACCAGCCACAGCTGTGCATATCACCAATAAATATATAAGTGGAAGCATTTCAGCAATATGTGATCTGTTTTGGATTTTCCACCAATCAAAGGAGGCAGCAATGCATGTGATTATGACAGAAGCACTGTGACATTTGCTAGCATATTTACTGTGAAGTCAGTGACTATCAATGAGTATATAGATTTTTTAAACTTTATTTTTAGAGGTTTATATTTGCTTCTTTTCCAATTTTTTTAAAAGTATTTTTAAAAATTTGTTAATTGTGTGTGCATAACGAAGAAAAAAAAGCATGCACTCTAAAAGATAAGTTGATTTCCACCCACATTTATAATTAATGCAATTAATTGTAAGAGAATATGTAGTGTGTTACCCAAAGAAGTTTTTAAAGTATTTAGAAAATACAGATTAACAGAGTTGGAAGGGACCTTGGTGGTCCGACCTCCTGCTCAAGCACGAGACCCTAGACCAGTGTTTCTCAACCTTGGCAACTTGAAGATGTCCGGACTTCAACTCCCAGAATTCCCCAGCCAGCGAATGCTGGCTGGGGAATTCTGGGAGTTGAAGTCCGGACATCTTCAAGTTGCCAAGGTTGAGAAACACTGCCCTAGACCGTTTTGGACAAATAGCTGTCCATTCTCTTCTTAAAAAGCACTCATGATGGAACATCCACAATTTCTGAAGGCAAGCTGTTCCTCTGAATAATTGCTCCGTCAGAAAATTTCTCCTTAGTTCTAGGTAGTATCTCTCCTTGATTGGTTTCCATCAATTACTTCTTGTCCTGTCCTTAGGGTTTTTGGGTAATAGGTTGACCCCCCTCTTCTTCATGACAGCCCCTTACATATTGGAAGACTTCTATCATGTCACCCCTAGTCCTTCTCTTTGTTAGACATACCCAGCTCTTGCAGCTGTTCAGCGTATTTTTTAGACTCCAGACTCCTAATTATCTTTCTTGCTCTTCTCTGCCCTTTCTAGCATTTCAACATCTTTTTTATATTGTGGTGACCAAAATGTATGCAGTATTCCAAGTGCAATCTCACCAGTGCAGTGTAATTTGGTACTAACACGTCATATGTTCTTGATACCATCTCTCTGTTGGTGCAATAGCAATAGTTAGACTTATATACCGCTTCATAGGGCTTTCAGCCCTCTCTAAGCGGTTTACAGAGTCAGCATATTGCCCCCAACAACAATCTGGGTCCTCATTTTACCCACCTCGGAAGGATGGAAGGCTGAGTCAACCTTGAGCCTGGTGGGATTTGAACAGCCAAACTGCTGAACTGCAGTCAGCTGAAATAGCCTGCAGTGCTGCATTTAACCACTGCGCCACCTCGGCTCTTGATACCTAGGACCACATTGACTTTTTTGGTGGCTGCAGCACACTGCTGGCTCATACTTCAGTGGTTGTCCACTAGGACTCCTATATCCCTCTCATAGTGCTCTTGAGCAAAGTATCACCTATTCCAGTGGTTCCCAAACTTGGCAACTTTAAGACTTGTGGACTTCAACTCCCAGAATTCTCCAGCCAGCAGAGCCACAAGTCTTAAAGTTGCCAAGTTTGGGCTGACCTATTCTATACCTATGCGTTTGATTTTAGTCCTTCCCCCCCTTTTAAAAGAATCAGTCATGTACAGTCTTCATTTAAACAAAAGCACCTACTGTCGTGAGAAGATTAAGAAACACGATATTGGAGGACTGCAGTCACTTCTGCCAACACAGCACAGGTGGCATAGTGTGAAGGTAATTTAGCATTAGAGAGTTGTGTGCATTCTGCACAGTCTTTGTATTGCTTAGTGCAAAATACTGCTTGCTACTGTAATGCCAAATTCATTTGCCAGTATGTGAGGAGGAAATCTGGTTGGTTTTATTGCATCTAAAGAACAAGTAAAGGTCTAGAAGAGCCCATTTAACCAGAGGAAAAAGCCTGCAGGCAATCATTCCCCCTATACAACTCAAAGCAAAACTCTCTAGGCCTTTGCAAAGATTTGCCAGGAACCCTGGATGAGAGCTTTCTTAAAAAAATGTCAGAGGTTCAAGCAGAGGTCCACTTACCTCCCCAATGACAAATGCTGTTTCCATTAAACCAAGGTTTTACCAGCAGATAAACCATCAAATGTTGGTCTATTGGCCAAGTTCAGACTGTACAGTCCGAACCCTGAATCAGATTACACCTGACAGGAAGACTTCTTTGAGTTTACTGATGCACATATGCTGGTTTTGGCTTTTTAAACCCCAGCAGCTGCAGGAATTCACAATCTGAACCAAACTTGACATGTAGAAGCACTCAAATCAAGGAGCTCTCCCAGCCGAAAGAGAAATTGCACTAATGAAGAATATTTGCATGAAAAATAAACAAGAGCCAAGGAAATAGATAACCCTCTTTTTTAGGGGTTAAATTCTGATGGGGTTTAACTTCCAGCAGATACTTAAAAGCTCCTTTTAAGTGTGGGGAAAAACTACATCGCTTGTAGTTTGGTGTTTACAGGCTTGCTAGATTCTTTCCAAGACATGGTGATGAGGCAGAAACAAAAACAAAAAAATAGTGTTGGCTCCACTCTTATCTAGGACTAGCCAAGCCTCGAAAAGGAACTGGCCTAAGGCACCAAGGCTTAGGGGGCACCAATGCTGTCTCTCCTTCCAAGTCATTCAAAAAATGCCCTTTGGCGAGACGGGGCACCATTGCTGTAGCCTGGGGGTATCATGCACCCTTGAATCAATACTTCACGCTACTTCAACTTGAGGATAGGAGATGTCACATTCAAATGCTCCTTTTTATCTGTCTTCAAATTCTTTAAGGTTTTTTTTTTTAAAAAAAAAGACTTTGTTTGGGTTGGGAGAGAGCAATCTTAATATGTTCCCTGCTAGAGAGATAAGAAAGCTTGTTTATTTGTTCTATCATAACAGAATGTTCAGAAGCATAAAATGGCAGAGTTCATTCTCTCACCTCGGTTCAAGGGATATGTAAATCAGGCTCCATCCTAATGTTACCCATCTCTTTGCACAAATGAAAGATTGCAATTTTTTTCTTATTATGGCAGACGTGTACTAGCATGCGGTTAAATTTGAAAACATTCTGTTTCTGAAGCGTATGTACACGGTGGAAGGACAGAGGGCCCAAGGAGATTGAACTAAAAAAAAAAAAAATCTAAGAATATGCATTGACGGATGACAACCAGGAATGGATTTGTAAAACATCATGCCATTATGTCAGTGAAATAAACCATTTTATGAATCTTCTTTGGAGTAGATTTGGGGGATTTCATTCCCATCAAGCCTGTGGGAGATTAATACTTGCAGGAAAAAGGAAAAAGATTCTCTTTAGTGTGTCTCTTTAGCTGGCACTCAATCCAGACAAGACCAAGTGGCTATTGATGTTGCCCCCCAAGAACGGACCAGATATTCCATCTCTCAGCCTGGGGGGGGGGGGCAAACTCTTCACCCCTCAGAGAGGGTCCGCAACTTGGGTGTCCTCCTGGATTCTCAGCTGACATTAGAATACCAGCTGTTGGCTGTGACCAGGGGGGCTTTTGCCCAGGTTCGCCTGGTGCACCAGTTGCAGCCCTACCTGGACCGGGAGGCACTCATGCCCTCGTCACCTCTAGGCTTGATTACTGTAATGCGCTTTACTTGGGGCTGCCCCTGAAGAGTGTTCGGAGACTACAATTGGTCCAGAATGCGGCCGCGCGAGCGATAGCAATAGCAGCTAGACTTATATACCGCTTCATAGGGCTTTCAGCCCTCTCTAAGCTGTTTACAGAGTCAGCATATCGCCCCCACAGTCTGGGTCCTCATTTCACCCACCCCGGGAGGATGGAAGGCTGAGTCAACCCTGAGCCAGTGAGATTTGAACAGCCGAACTGCAGAACTGCAGTCAGCTGAAGTAGCCTGCAGTGCTGCATTTAACCACTGAGCCACCTCGGCTCTATCGGGTGTACCTAGGTACACCCATGTTACGCCTATCCTCCGCGAGCTGCACTGGCTTCCCATCGGTCTCCGAACGCGCTTCAAGGTGCTGGTCGTTACCTTTAAAGCCCTACATGGCTTAGGACCTGGATATCTGAGAGACCGCCTCCTGCCATATACCTCCCAACAACCCATAAGATCTCACAGGCTGGGCCTCCTCCGGGTACCGTCGACCGGGCAATGCCGGTTGGCGACTACTCGGGGGAGGTCTTTCTCTGTAGCCGCTCCGGCCCTGTGGAATGATCTACCCGCAGAGATCCAGACCCTTCCCACTCTCTCGGCCATTAAAACCTGGCTGTTCCGGCAGGCTTGGGGCTGTTGACCCCAAAATACGGTCCAGACCCACTTGGAATGGAGTGCATGGTGTGTTTGTTAAATCTATCTTTCCTTTCCTTCTATTTTTTTTTTCTTGGTTTATTCTGTACTGTAAGCCGCCCGGAGTCCTACAAGATTGGGCGGCATATAAATGTTATTAAACTTAAACTTCACCCAAAATAATCTTGTTCACTTTTGTAAATGCACACGGTAACAGAGCTCTTGGCACCTCCTTCCTTTTTATTATGGGAAGAATAGCCGATGTCCTCAGAAGTATGATTTTTAAATGGGGTGTGTTCAGATGGTTGAAGTGTGACAGAAGAGAAGCCGCCTCTTCAGAGGACTCCACGGGGCTGCAAGTGTGGAAGGTGTTCTCTGTGAAAATAGGTGACTTAATGTAAGTGAGTAATCCCATTTCCCCACATGCCAAAGTAAGCTAGTTACTTTTTATTCAGCTTTTAAAAATGAAAAATGTGGACAATAAAATCTAGCAGGAAATCAGCCCATCAAAGAGGCAGTAAGCTGGATCTGATTTACTTGAATCCCTGTGTCACTTATTTTAAAAAAAGTGAAATTATGTGTAAGTTGCTTTCCTTGCCAGGAGAAAATGAAAGAATCATAGCTAACAACAAGATTTAGGATATGTAGTACAGGAAAACAGTTATTCTCCTATAGGGGATATTACAATCCCTTCCGGATTGTAGGGTAGTTGATGTACTGTGAAAACTGTGGATCAAGTCAAGCTATGAAGGTACCAGGGTGGCCTCATGAAAACAGGGGCTCTCTAGATCAGTGGTCTCCAACCTTGGCAACTTTAAGACCTGTGGACTTCAACCCCCAGAGTTCCTCAGTGGTCTCCAACCTTGGCAACTTTAAGACCTGTGGACTTCAACTCCCAGAGTTCCTCAGTGGTCTCCAACCTTGGCAACTTTAAGACCTATGGACTTCAACTCCCAGAGTTCCTCAGTGGTCTCCAACCTTGGCAACTTTAAGACCTGTGGACTTCAACTCCCAGAGTTCCTCAGTGGTCTCCAACCTTGGCAACTTTAAGACCTGTGGACTTCAACTCCCAGAGTTCCTCAGTGGTCTCCAACCTTGGCAACTTTAAGACCTGTGGACTTCAACTCCCAGAGTTCCTCAGTGGTCTCCAACCTTGGCAACTTTAAGACCTGTGGACTTCAACTCCCAGAGTTCCTCAGCCAGCAAAGCTGGCTGAGGAACTCTAGGAGTTGAAGTCCACAGGTCTTAAAGTTGCCAAGGTTGGAGACCACTGATCAAGATGCTTCATCTGCTGCATTTTGCTTTGAGTCCATGTGTGTGTTCTGAAAATGTGCCCGCTGGGAGCATTTGGCTGAGGTGAAGGGAGATGGTGGTGCTAGATCTCAATTTGACAAAACCAATAGGGGGACAAATGGCATCGTCCAATATTGACAAAGGCGAAGAGAGGGGACTTTGAAATAATATGGAACCTATGGAAAAAGATGATTGAGGGTGCCAGGTTAGGAACTCAGAAGGCTCTTGCCACTGATTTTAACAGGTGGAGTCCTAACAAACTAAAAAAAAGGAGATAACAAATCAAGTTTTCAAGTTTTCTTACTGGCTTTGTTCCTGTGGAGTTTCTCATTCATTCAAGTCATGGCTTTGTGGTTTTGCTTTTTAGCCACAATTCCTACCTAACTTTGGCTGATATTACAAAGCTGGTTCCAATTAGTATTTGGATGTGAGATAAACTGGGAATACCCAGGCAGTTTCCTAAATTGAGGGGGGGGGGAAAACATCTGGGAAGGAAACGGTAGCAAGCAAACCACTTCCATGGAACTGCCATGAAAGCTGCAGTGTTGCAATCAGCAGGATTCAAAGTTGATTCAAGTGAACCTTTGACTTTTTAAGCAGCGAGGAGGAGAAACACAGTCTATGAAGACGCCTAATCTTAATTATCCCGTCCCCTGACATTTTCGACTGGCAGAATACTTTTTACAAGACTGAAATACTGTTTTGGATTTATTTTTATTGTTTTGACAAGATCACAAATTCTTCGGAGCTGTTTCCCATCACTCGAGCAGCCTGTCCCCAGAACCCCAATCAAACTACCGCTTCGGCTGCTTGGAGGAGGTGAAAAAGCTTTAGAAGGAAGGCCAGGACTTGGCTTCGAAGTCCATTTCCAAATAGCAATAGCAGTTAGACTCAGCATATCGCCCCCAACAACAATCCGGGTCCTCATTTCACCCACCTCGGAAGGATGGAAGGCTGAGTCAACCTTGAGCCGGTGAGATTTGAACAGCTGAACTGCAGAACTGCAGTCAGCTGAAGTAGCCTGCAGTGCTGCATTTAACCACTGCACCACCTCGGCTCTAAATAAAGTGGCAGACTAGCACCAACATTGCTTTTCCCAGTGGCATAATAATAAAAAACAATCCCTGGGGATATTAGTCCCATATCTGATTAAACTTTTAAGACGTTTGACTGATGAAACTGGAATTCTCAAGGATCACCACCTAAGCTATATAAAACTCTATACGGGATTTAACTACTATCGGAGTTTCAGTTTGGCAGCAAAAATGGTTATTTTTGACAGCATAATTCTCTACCTGAACTCCCTCCCACAACAGCAGCACAATGGATGCGCTAAACCCCTTTACAATGATAAATGGGGCCATCTTGCTTTTCAAACACCACTCATGGAAAAAATTCAGCAAAAAGAACATCACTGCAGTCTATGATGGGGAAAAAGAAATCTTAAATGTACTGCAGCAATCTGTATTTTTAAATAAGGAAAATTATCCAAATCGTGAATAATTACACGGTGATCTTGCAGGCAGAGCATATGATTTTTTAAGACCAATTTAAGACCAACGTAAGCCGAATGATGGAATAAAATAAACCAGTGCTGCTTGCCATTTTAGTCAGAAAGGATATAAAAAATTCAGCCTTCACAGTTTATTTCCTGCTTCTCTTTGAAACAGCAACTATCTGCAGCAATAAAAGAGAAATGTTTATGGAAAACATATCTCCCACATCATTTATATTGCAGGGCCTTCTGTCCTGGAACACATCTTTGCTGACATCCAGAGTAGGATATGAAACACGAATCTTAGCTAAGATAGCAATAATGAACTATGGGTTCAATAGCTAGCAAACTAGGAAAACTAGCAATACATACATGTATACTGTCTATAAACCAACCAACATTGGAAACTTTTTCCTAGTCCCATATAGATTGCTGTACTAAACTATTAAAATCAGGTAATACAGGAATATTCTTAAGATTATTGTATGGGATAAGTGTATATTTAGAAACACAATGTTGGAAGACTGACTACCAAGTGTAGAGTGATCTAGAACAGTGTTTCTCAACCTTGGCAACTTGAAGATGTCCGGACTTCAACTCCCAGAATTCCCCAGCCAGCATTCGCTGGCTGTGGAATTCTGGGAGTTGAAGTCTGGACATCTTCAAGTTGCCAAGGTTGAGAAATACTGATCTAGAACTATCACACATGCTATTTCCTATCTTCCACGGGCATTTATGTTGATTACGAATTCACTCAGTGCTGAAATATGTTTTTTTAGTGACATGAGAAAGAGGGAGGCAGGGAAGGAGGAGGGGAGAGATTGAGCCAGAGAGAGAAGGTATTATAAAGGTAACATGTTGTAAAACAAGACAAGATCTTATTCTGTGTCCGTTTTGCCCTTCCTTTTTTCAAATCAGTAAAAGAATTTTTGCTCCCCAATGTACAAACTTCAAACCCAATGCAAAATGGAGCGTTTTTTTTTAAAGCCAAGATGAGATATCTCTCGATTTATTAAATCTCCATCCTTCACAAAGCATGGTTTCCAATGTAATGTTCAACACATACACTTTTAGCAACAAAACTGAACTTTACTTTGATAAAAGAGTGGTTTTAAAATTAGATGTTTTTATTTAGTCTTCCTTCATGCGTTTAACCCATTGTAATCATTACTACTAGATTTTAATTTTTAGAATGCATAAATAACTGTAGTTAACATATGGTGGAAGTGAGATTCGAGAGAGAGAAAAATAACTTTGGACCTTGTCAGCAGTAATTTTAAAACTTTGGATTGGATCCAAGACTTCATTTCACTTAAGAATGAAAGAACTGAAATCCTCAAGAGCTGCAAATCATAACTAAATCAATATTCTGGTCAACTCTATTCATATAATTCAAGTCTGGTGAGTGTGTGCATCACTTAACTGATGCCTAGAGGGGGGAAAAAAACCATGTTGAATTCTGGCAGATTCTTGTCTGGGAATCGGGGAAGATTCCGTGTTGTTGCACGTTCAATGCTTTGAAAGCTATTGAGGCACAGCTGGCTTCCATAGCAAGGACAACCTTTTTCCAGCTCTTATCACTCATGGATGCGGCTGATCCTAGACAAGACAGTAGCATAATGCAGTGCACTCTTCATTAAAGCTTGGGATAAGTGTTTTGGGCTCCACGAGGTGCAGCTATTCCTTAATAGCAATAGCAATAGCAGTTAGACTTATATACCGCTTCATAGGGCTTTCAGCCCTCTCTAAGCGGGTTACAGAGTCAGCATATCGCCCCCACAGTCTGGGTCCTCATTTCACCCACCTTGGAAGGATGGAAGGCTGAGTCAACCCTGAGCAGGTGAGATTTGAACCGCTGAACTGCAGATAGCAGTCAGTTGAAGTGGCCTGCAGTACTGCACTCTAACCACTGTGCCACCTCGGCTCTTAAAACAGCCCATCTTTTGCCAGTCCCTGAAAAAAAAATCGCTAATCCCGCTAAAAACCCATGTAATTCTTAAAGCAATTGCTACTTTGATTTCAGGCTCATGCAGATGCCTGGAAAAAAAAGGATGGACTGCTCTGATGAATGAATGAGAGGTGACATGCTTGTATAAGGTCTGAAAAAATCCATTCAAATTATTTCTGCCGAGCGCAGAGCCTTGGTGACCGCACTGAAGATACATTTCTTTCCATGTGCACACATGGCCTTCTTCTGAGATTGGTCTGGGAACTCATTTATGAATATGAACAGTTCTGGACTGTAATTATTATAGTATTAATGACATTCTTTTAAATTATTGTATGTTAATTCTCAGGCGTAATAAACTCCATCAAGGAGGAGGCAATTGCATCATGCTTGTGAATGAATCTTTGTTTATTCCGTTGGTTAAATATTCCAAAATACATCATTTCTTTCTGCAGCTAGCACAGAAATATGATCCCCAGCGGGAACTTGAATTGCGACAATGGATTGAGGAAGCAACAGGGAAGCGCATTGGAGACAACTTCATGGAAAGTCTGAAAGATGGAGTCATCCTGTGCGAGTAAGATTACACAGAAGGAAGGGGAAGCTTCTTCTCCAAAGACTGAGGATGGACAAAGGAGGTTTAGTGCTAGTTTAGACTAGCATTAATTAGCTGACAAAGGACTTGGAATAGTACGCTTAACTGATTAAGAAAAGGAAATGTTTGAATACTTTCCTCTGGCTTCACAGCCTTAGCTGTTTTCATTCGAATTAAAATTTTAATGACTATCTTTTTCTAGATGGGCATTTTCAGATATAATGAATTGGGGGGGGGGGAAGAAATATTATCTCCTTTTTAAAGAAAATCCCATACATGTTTGTTGAGGGACATTTTTATTTAGATTTACAGTTCATTCTATGCCAAGGACAGTGAATGATTTATTATAATTTGAAAAGAAGCCTGGATTAAAAAAAAAACATTTAATAGCCTAAATACCTACTAAAATTACTTTAAAAGGAAATAAAGAAATCTGATGTAACCCCCATATTCAAAGGTTTGGCCCTAAATATGTTCCCCTAATCCCAAGTAATGGAATAGCTCAAGAATGCTTTAAATTTAATTGAATTTAAAAGGGATTGAAAAACATTGCTTTGGTGACTTAAGACATAATGAAATGCATCAAAGATGGATTTTTTTCCTGGTTATCTGGCAACTTTACTTACCATCTCAGCCAACTGGCAGAAAAGCAGATGTACCACTTTTTCCATTATACTGCATTTGTTTTTATTACTATGAATATTAAACAATTTAAACATAGCCGATATTTGTACACACAGGTGTTAAGAGTGCAATGCCAGCTCTATGTGGTCAAAGCAATCTCAAAATATTGGCAGTGTCACTGAACCACATCCCTTAATTTAATTTTAATTTTTAATTCTACTCAATCACTACACCGAGAATCATGTCCGAAAACACCACCTAAACTGCCTAATAAAGACACTTTTTGGACAACAAATAATTAGGACCTTGGAAAATCTGCACCCTTAATATATTTAATTTATAGTCGATGTGTGGAATTTTAAAACTAAGATTCCTGAGCTGCCCTGGGTCTGTTTTGAAGACAGAAAAACAATACAGCAATTTTCTTCTGACTGACTACTTCTTGAGTACATTCTATGGGTAAGAACACATAAGTATTTCGTGACCCGTCAAAACCGCGGTCCACAAAAGCGCGCTCGACGAAAGCGCGCATTTGACGTCATCACAGCGCGACGAAAAAAATTAAAAATTGAAATAAAATTAAAATTAAACCAAGCTGATTCACATAAAGGTAAGGGTTAGGTTTAGGGTTAGGGTTAGGTTAAGGGTTAGGGTTAGGTTTAGAGCGTTAGGGTTACGTTTAGCATTAGGTTAAGGGTCAGCGTTAGGTTTAGCGTTAAGGGTTACGTTTAGCGTTAGATTTAGGGTTAGGTTAAGGGTTAGGTTTAGGGTTAGGTTTGGGGTTAGGTTTGGGGGGTTAGGGTAAGGTTTTCGCTTTATTTTTACATTTATCGATCACAGCGCGATGTTTTCGTCGCGCTGTGATGACGTCACGTACGTGCTTTCGTCGAGTGCGATTTTGTCGTCCGCGGTTTTGTGGTGGAACCTAAGTATTTTGTTTAGAGAGAACTTTTCAGAAGGAAAAAGCATACAGGTTGCCCCTTCTGAATTACATGGTATTCTTCCATCAAAGTAAACACACGGAAGTCCTATATTGATGCTGAAGAAATTAACAACCTTGAAATTAAACTTTCCTCCCCCGTCTCCCCGCTTCCCTTTCAGACTTATCAACAAACTCCAACCTGGATCTGTAAGGAAAGTGAATGAGTCCACCCAGAATTGGCATCAGGTACCACTCTCTCCTACTATGTCCAGATCAATGCTACTTTTACATTATTAAGGAACTTTTACTAAGGTACATGAGAGATTAGCATTATGGCAGCAGAAAATAGCTGAGCTTTACTACACAGTAATAGCAATAGCAGTTAGACTTATATACCGCTTCCTAGGGCTTTCAGCCCTCTCTAAGCGGTTTACAGAGTCAGCATATCACCCCCAACAACAATCCGGGTCCTCATTTTACCCTCCTCGGAAGGATGGAAGGCTGAGTCAACCCTGAGCCGGTGAGATTTGAACAGCCGAACTGCAGAACTAAAGTCAGCTGAAGTAGCCTGCAGTGCTGCATTTAACCACTGCGCCACCTCGGCTCTTAAGCCTGATAACGGGCTGGGGAATGAAGAACAGGATGGAATTAAATAAGATGGCGCTGCTGTTATTACATAAAAAGTTTGACTTGGAGATTAGCAGTAGCAACAGCAGTTAGACTTATATACCGCTTCATAGGGCTTTCAGCCCTCTCTAAGGGGTTTACAGAGTCAGCATATTGCCCCCAACAACAATCCGGGTCCTCATTTCACCCACCTCGGAAGGATGGAAGGCTGAGTCAACCCTGAGCCGGTGAGATTTGAACCGCCGAACTGCAGAACTGCAGTCAGCTGAAGTGGCCTGCAGTGCTGCACTCTAACCACTGCGCCACCTCGGCTCAAAGTGTAGTAAAGCTCCGCTTTACTATACGCTTTACTACACAGTAAGTAACTTTCCAATATTTGAGGGGTTGCCACAGTGAGGAAGGGGTCAAGCTATTTTCCAAGGCACCTGAAGGCCAGACAAGGAAAAATGAATGGAAACCTATCAAGGAGAGATTCAACCTAGAAATAAGGAGGAACTTTCTGATAAGGAGAGCAATCAACCCATGGAACGGAAGTTTCCTGCAGAAGTTGTGGGAGCTTCATCACTGGAGGCTTTCAAAGGGAGATTGGACTGCCATTTGTCAGAAATGGTGTAGGGTCTGCTGCTTGGGGGGGGTTGGACTAGATGACCTACAAGGTCCCTTCCAACTCTTGTTAATCTAATCTAATCTCAGTTGTTTGGTGTAAACGATAACATATTGGCAACACAAACGAAGAAGTGTTTCAACTGAAATAAAAAGTTTAAATAGTTGAATTTTTAACAAATATAAACACATTGGACAGAAATAAATAGTGAAATTTAATTTCAAAGCCTAATGAGGAAAAACAGGCAGCCAAATATTGTTAAGAGAAAGACGGGCTGATGTATTTGGGGGTAGGATTGGGCAATGAAGAAAGAAATTCCCTTCTTTGATCCAAAAGCTCCCTCTCAAAAGTAGCTTTTATGCCAGAGGTCTGTTATTATACAATACATCAGTGGCCCCCAACCTTTTGGGCACCAGGGACCGGCTCCGTGGAGAGAGCTTTTGCCATGGCCGAGAGGGGTGTGTGTGTTTTCGCATATTTAGAAGCACAGAGCAATTACCAAACATGGCAGAATAATATCCAGCTTTCTGCTTTCCTATCTTTTTACTAACTGCTGAGAGCCGAGGTGGCGCAGTGGTTAGAGTGCAGTACTGCAGGCCACTTCAGCTGACTGTTATCTGCAGTTCAGCGGTTCTAATCTCACCGGCTCAAGGTTGACTCAGCCTTCCATCCTTCCGAGGTGGGTGAAATGAGGACCCGGACTGTTGTTGGGGGCGATATGCTGACTCTGTAAACCGCTTAGAGAGGGCTGAAAGCCCTATGAAGCGGTATATAAGTCTAACTGCTATTGCTATTGCTACATCTTTGCTGACTATACAAAGCGAAGGAAGCACTTCTGGCTCATGAATCCACTCATTATTGGAAGAGTCATTATGCAGTCCTTATGCTTGCACCACTGCACTTGTGATGCATTATGTAGATGGCTCTGAGTTTTCCCCTTGAGCTTTGAGACAGTACTAAATCAGTCTTCCCCACCACAATGCTTTTCAGACATGCTGGAATTACAGTTAGCAATAGCAGTTAGACTTCTATACCGCTTCATAGGGCTTTCAGCCTTCTCTAAGCGGTTTTCAGAGTCAGCATATCGCCCCCAACAACAATCCGGGTCCTCATTTTACCCACCTCGGAAGGATGGAAGGCTGAGTCAACCTTGAGCCGGTGAGATTAGAACAGCCGAACTGCAGAACTGCAGTCAGCTGAAGTAGCCTGCAGTGCTGCATTTAACCACTGCGCCACCTCGGCTCTTACGCGCCATACTGGAGAAGATTCCACCATCCACATTTAGGGGAAGCATTGTAAAGGAAACCATTCCTGGAAAATGCTCAGGGACTGTAAACGATTATTTGACTCTCCTGTTTTGCAGCTGGAAAACATTGGCAACTTTATTAAGGCTATCACAAGATACGGAGTGAAACCCCATGACACTTTCGAAGCAAATGATCTCTTTGAAAATACAAACTACACCCAGGTCCAATCAACCCTGATCGCTTTAGCTAGCATGGTAAGTTGTTTTTGGTCATTTTTTCTTCAGTGAACCCTACATGATAATATGAAAGTATTTCATAGTTATCACCCCAATAATCTAAAGCAATAGCAGTTAAGACTTATATACCGCTTCATAGGGCTTTCAGCCCCCTCTAAGCGGTTTACAGAGTCAGCATATCACCCCCAACAACAATCCGGCTCCTCATTTTACCCACCTCGGAAGGATGGAAGGCTGAGTCAACCTTGAGCCGGTGAGATTTGAACAGCCGAACTGCAGAACTGCAGTCAGCTGAAGTAGCCCTCAGTGCTGCATTTAACCACTGCGCCACCTCGGGTCCTAACATTGGATAACACAATCACCATATTGAAATGTGAGTGGAGGCCAAGACCTCAGATTACATTTAAAATGACAATCTCATAGCTCCATTTTTAGAAGAAAATACCTGTTTTACTGCCTCTGAACTACGATATCCCTTATTGGTCTATAAGTCTTCCATCAGAAGAGTTTTCTTGATGGACAGGGGGAACCATTTCCCCATATATTCAGTTAATTTCTCCTTTCCAGAATTTTACATGCTAGCAGTAAACCCTAAATTATAGAACTGTATAGAACTCTTTCTCTTTCCATATATGCTCAGCTTAATTTTTACACACGCCGAAGGAAGGTGCTGAGATTTCAGCTTGGACATCAGAGAGATGATATCTCAAGAAAATCATTTGCCGAGCTAAACACTTGAGTCCAGGGTTTTTGATCCAATGTGAATTGAAATAACTAAGACAATGTTTCTCAACCTTGGCTACTTGAAGATGTCTGGACTTCAACTCCCAGAATTCCCCAGCCAGCATTCGCTGGCTGGGGAATTCTGGGAGTTGAAGTCTGGACATCTTCAAGTTGACAAGGTTGAGAAACACTGTCCTAGACACTGAATTGTTTATACGCGAATGCTGGCTGGGGAATTCTGGGAGTTGAAGTCCAGACATCTTCAAGTAGCCAAGGTTGAGAAACACTGAACTAGGAGGTCCGGGGCAGGGGGAAACTTCCTGTTGCTCTCAACTCCGCTGCAAAACGGACCTGCCTCATTCTGGCAAAATACCTGAGAGAAACATCTGAAAGGGATTTCTGATTGTCACAACGCAGGCAAAGACAAAAGGCAACAGCGTGAATTTTGGAGTTAAATATGCCGAAAAACAACAGCGGAGATTCCTGCCCGAAAAACTGAAAGAAGGAAGGAACATCATTGGATTGCAGGTACGTGGTTCTGTTTCCCTAAGATGCAGATATTTATGCATCATTGTCTGTAGCAAACAGTTTAGGATACCTTGCTCTACCTTCAAAATTAGTCCCTTTGTGCAAATGTTTACTGTGGCCAAATACATAATTACGGTGGCACTTCCACACCAGTGCTTTCATCCTTCTGCCCAAACGCCCTGAAACAGTTTGAGATTGATTTGCAACGTTTCTCGCCACAGTCAGCCTCGAAGTACCAAGAGGTAGACAACACTTCCTCCAGTCATTTAATTGCAGAGGAGACAAAACGGTGTCTCTGCTATTCTTAGCTCATTACGTGCCTTAACTAATACAGCAAGATGCACCCATACGGATCAGCCAGGTGTGCATCAGGCAGAAAGAAAAAATGCTGATGAGAACCATGAACAAAACACCAACAATTGCAGCTGGGAGAGAAGCAATAGAAATTCCCTTTCTCCCACCTTACATTGCAGAAAATATGCTGTTAGAAGACCAATTTCTCCTCCAAAATAGACACATCTGGGAGAGGGGGAGACGGGGTCCGGGGGAGAGGAGGAGGAGGGGGCAAAATAAAACAACCCCAAGCAGCAGGAAGCATGCTTTGAGCCCACTGCTTAGGGAAGGAAACATAGTCAGATTCACCTGAGCTCTTTTCATCTGAGTTATTGTGTGCAGGGAATTAAAACAATTTACTGCGGAGTAAACTGGGATCAGTAGATTTTTTTTGTTGTGATGTGCACCGAAAATATAGGAGCAGTTGCTGTAAAGATATGCCTGCAAAGCTCTCAAGTCACTTCTGTTTAAGGGCCAAGTGAACACCAGAGGAATCTGCAGAATTGAAAGTGATTTTGTTGTGTAGGCTTTGAAATATGTTAACATTATAATGCATGCACAAAGGGAACGGGCTTGCCATGTGATTCTATTTTCATCATTCTGACTCCACCTGGGCCCCAGACTAGATGTCATTGATGCTATGCCAGCTCTGAAGCCTGGAGCTGGGAAGTGGCAAGAAGTTTCTGCCAACAGATTCAAAACAGACCACTGACAAAACTCTTGCAAGCTTCATCACTGGAAACCTATCAGTATTTTACACTGCAGCCAAACTACAAATGAACAGGCTCAACTGGTGGATAAGGATAGCAGCATAGGATATTCAATTCTGGAAAAAAATCCAGAAATGGTGCAAAGACTGTGGGTGAAGTACCCACAGTTCCATTTTATACCTGACTCATTAAAACTGGCACCTTGTCGTCTAAGTATTATATTTGCCAATGTGATTTTTGCCCATTTGTTCCAAAAAAAAATTATCTCTAGGAATCTCAGTGCTTTGAACTGAGTTTCCCTGCATTAAAATCACTGCCGAGTAGGTAAGGGAAACAGAAGACATGAAAAGGACCAGTTTTTCACTTGTGATTTACAGAGGCACCATAAAGCTGTCTTCACACGGAATGTTTTGTTACCAGCCATGGCTAAGTGATGTTGCATGATATATAAATCGCTGGGGAAAATGGGAGAAAAGGTCTAAGTGACAGAATGAAGAGGAAGCTTTTAACCCATGCAGCATGTGAACTAGAAACTTGGCAAAGAGAGAATGATGAGTCTAATTGTCAATACTGCATTCTTCTTAGATGGGCACCAACAAGTTTGCCAGCCAGCAAGGTATGACAGCATATGGCACACGTCGACACCTCTATGATCCAAAGTTGGGTACAGACCAACCTCTAGATCAGGCCACTATCAGTCTACAGATGGGAACCAACAAGGGGGCGAGCCAGGTAAGAAATCTGAATGGAAAGAAAATGGGTTACTGAGATGATTTTGATACTCTTACCTGTTCCACCCCCCCATTATTTCATTTCATTTATTGAATTTCTAGGCCGCCCAATCCCGAAGGACTCCGGGCGGCTTACAGAAATGAAAAATATTAAAAAAGAGTTAAAACAATAAGACACAACAAAATTAAGAAGAAGCACAACATGCACCCAATCAAAGGGGGGCTGGACCTCAATCCAGAGGTCAACAGCCCCAGGCCTGCCGGAAAAGCCAGGTTTTAATAGCTTTATGGCCATGAGAGTGGGGAGGGCCCGGATCTCTGCGGGTAGCTCATTCCATAGGGCCGGAGCGGCAACAGAGAAGGCCCTACTCCTAGGCGCAGCCAGCCGCCACTGTCCCGTTGAAGGCACCCGGAGAAGGCCCATCCTGTGCAATCTTATTGGTCTTAGGGCGGTATACGGCAGAAGACGGTCTCGCAGGTATCCGGGGCCCAGGCCATGTAGGGCTTTAAAGGTGATAACCAGCACCTTGATTCGTGCTCAGAGACCAATGGGAAGCCAGTGCAGCTCGCGGAGGATAGTTGTAGTATGGGTGTACCTTGGTACACCCAATATCGCTCGCGCGGCTGCATTCTGGACTAATTGTAGTCTCCAAACACTTTTCAGGGGCAGCCCCAAGTAGAGCGCATTATAGTAATCCAGTCTTGAGATGATGAGGGCGCGAGTGACTGTTTGAAGTGCCTCCCGGTCCAATTATTCCACTGGGACATCAACAATTTATTGACTAGTAGGATTACCACAACTGCTTGTACAATAGCAGATACACTGGTTCTGTCATAATGTAATCTCCATGTAGAAACAAAGGATACGCTCCTGTTTTGCAATTTCTGTGTGCGTCTGCATGCTTACTCAGATAATACTAGGCTCTTCGGATCGAAGACAAATAGGTACTTCAGGACACGTGAATCCTATTTACAACTCTTCAAGTTGTATGCAGCAACCACACAGCCACTTCAGTTGCTATGCTTTAAGAAGTCAGACGGTTGCTATGCTGAAGCCCCTTCATGCTCCAAAACCCATTTGCCTTTGACTCTGAAGTACGACACAGGTAGCCATATGTCTACGTGGCTGGGACGTTCCTAAAGGTTTCAGACATACACTGTCACTGTGTGAAACTAGGTAACTATATCTAGAACACTTATGTAGCTTGTGTTTAGGTCTCACAAAAAAAAAACCCTCTAAAATTCTTCCAAACACAAAGTTCCTGTTCTTGTTTGTACATCCGACATTTAATTTGGGAGCACACGATTCTTCGGATTTTGGTCTCTGAAAACGTGTGAGTTGAGGCTGGAGCAAGTTCAAGAGTCAACCACCATTATCTCACGATACTGTATATTTGGTGTAAACAGGTCATGGTTTGTTCTTTCCTCTAAGTGTAGAAATTAGGCACCTCAAATCTCTAGAGAGATTTTTATCTCTTATAAATCAAGATTAAAGAAATTGTTGAGGTATGATAGAAAGCCAATTGCTTCATTCTGAGATATATCAATTAGGAAATGAATATCTTACAAGGGAAAGAGTCAAATTGTTTTTTCTGCGGTGGCATATTTTCTTCAACACAAAGGTTTAGTAATCATGCTAAATACTAACTGGCAGGTATATGTGTGGGTTCCACAAAACCGCGTTCGACTAAACCACGTAGCTGACGTCATCAACAGGGCGACAACAGCACGGAGACAGAAGCACGCTGTAAATGCTAAACCTAAAATTAACCCCTAACCCTAACCCCCCTAAACCTAATCCTAAACTTAACCCTAAACCTAACCCTTAACCTAACCCTAAACCTAACCCTTACCTTAAGTTGAATCGGCTTGCTTTCAAAGCGCTATTTAAAGCACCCTTCTTTCTCCGCGTTGGCTGTTGTCGCCCTGTTGATGACGTCAGCGACGCGGTTTAATCGGGCGCGCTTTAGTCGAGCGCAGTTTTGACGGGTCACGATATGTGTGTGGTCAGTTATTCCAATCTTTTCACACTTTTCCAAGTAACTGCTTTTTACTTTTCTATTCTTCCCCCTTTTTTCCCTCTACTGCGCCCACCTCAGGCGGGCATGACAGCTCCTGGAACCAAGAGACAAATCTTCGAGCCCACCCTTGGCATGGAGCACTGCGACACCCAGAACATCTCCCTGCAAATGGGCAGCAACAAGGGAGCCTCACAGCAAGGCATGACTGTCTATGGGCTGCCGCGACAAGTCTACGACTCCAAGTATTGTCTCACGCCCACCTATGCTGCAATTGGAGATGATGAAGACCAATATAACCACAGCCATCATAACTTCTACAACTCTGAATAGCCAGGAGGAGCTGTGGGACAGATAATAAGAGACACCAGCACTGCAAGGAACTTCCTAAAAGATCCATCGTCATGTGGTTATTTTACCCTGGGAATTTAAGAAGATTCAGACAGTTCCCTAAATTGCTAACCAGCTCACTAAAGACTCCTTAATACATGCCAGAGCCAGGCGTCCCCCTCACTGAGTGTTAAAGCTTCACCTTGATCTCTTTCACGCTTTGACTTAGCAATTCCTGTCACTGCTTTTGAGCACTAATATGGCTCAAAACTCTCAGGATGAAAGAACAAATAATAAAACCAGTCGGTTGAGAGAAGTAGAAACGAAAGAATGAGTCCTCTTAACTTGGCTTCTCAACTGACAAAAAGCCCTGGCAGCTGTCAATCATTTCTCTCCGTGCCAGCTGCTGCTAACGTTTTGCAACAATGCAGAGGCAGGCAATGAAGGTACCTGTAAAATTGTTAGGTGCTGCAACAATTTTGTATTCATTAATGACGCAAATCGCTTCAGGGCAAGCTGTATTTTCTGATCGGCTTAGATATAAAATACCAAGTTCTCCATATGCTAACTTCCCATTGCTTCTGTTTCCTGAAACGCACAAAATTTGTGCAAGGGCAGTGGCAACCTGAGCCAGCCACTAACTTCTTGGAAAGCAAAAGCTTGTGGTGGAAAATGTGTATGGGGTGGAGAGTGATTTGCAGGAGCTGGTCACACCAGCCAAGCAACATGACTAGACTGGTGACACATATAAATATGTCTTTAAGATCAGTAGGTGGCCAATGTCAAAGTCATTTGGAAAGGATGGGTGCGAAAAGGGAGGTGCGAAGTTAAACCAAGCACCTCTGCAATTTCGGGGAGAAACTCTCTGGAAACTGAACAGACAGTTGCCCCAAGAATACAAAAACTTTCCTGCAAAACAACCCAACGCTTTTTAATTCTTTGTTCGGTCATATAACAAGCAGGTTCCTGCATAAACCTGGTTGTGTATTACATGGATAGGAACGTCTTGGCAATTTACAGCTGTTTCTTTGTATTTGCCTTACTTATTTTTCATTATTCAGCATGCCAGTACAGTATCCCTGATCTTATTTGTTCCATTCATTCCGATGTACGTATTTAATTTGCAGTAAATAATAGACGTTTGTGTATTTGCATGCAATCTAAAAATGTAAAGGCATGGGAAATTAGATAGGCTATACAGCAGTGTTTCTCAAGCTTGGTCACCTGAAGATGCGTGGACTTCAACTCCCAGAATCCCCCAGCCAGCAGAGCTGGCTGGGGGATTCTGGGAGTTGAAGTCCACGCATCTTCAGGTGGGCCAAGGTTGAGAAACACTGTTAATACAGGAACCAAGATTACTTTATAAAGCAGATTTATGTAAACAGTCATGTGCCTTGTACAAAGACAAATATCATCTACCACAAAGACAATACTGTGCAATTCAAGGTATAAGCCCAACAAGTATACATTTCACACAGAAGTAGGATTGATTGGTAGTTGACGTGCATCTAGCTGTGTCCTGCCTTTCTTTCAGGAACTCAAGGAAAGCATCCTTTCCTCCAATTTCTCCCAAGATAAAGTAGATTGTGAGATAGCCTGGACTAAGAAAGAGAAATTGGCTCAAAGTCGCCCAGGATGAGCTTTTCGGGGTGTCTCTACTCCAATACTTAGATAACATAACATCACACTGGGTCTCACTTTTTGCTGCCCGTGAATCTTTAATTATGCATATTAAAACACTTTTCTATTAAAAGATAAATTTTATTCAATTTATCATCTAATCCATGCACTTGTAGTTCAGGATTGGTGTGCCTGTCATCTATATGTATATTTAGTTGAGGAATGGCTGGCTTCACTATTTTTTTTCTATTGCCATGTCTGGTAATTATGTAGAACTAGAGGAATGTTTGCTTATTGTCCAAAACGGCATAAATATATACTACTGAAAAGCTAATAGTCAATGAAAGCACATTCCCTTTATCTTCCTAAAAATTCACATCTTCTTTGCAAGTGTTCTGCATGCTGAACAGCTAAAGGCATACTTCTCTTAAAACAAAAACATATAAAAAGGTATGTTTCATTGCAATGTTCTACTAAACTTTACTTCATGTCACTGTAGCACAATAAAAAGAGAAAAGGGGGCTTTTAAAATATGATTTTAAATGCAATTTAACACTTCTGGCGTGTCTATTTAAAAACAAAATGAAGATGTCACCATAACCCTTCCTATTACAACATGTCAGATCATTTACCAGTATCCACGTTCTCTAAACAGAAGTCTTTTGTAACCCTTAGATCTAAGATATTTCAAGAGAAGACAACCACACAGAACTTAATTATTCCATGAAACCTCTATCAGCTAAGCCATTTGTTTGAATTTTTATATAAGCATTTCTTATCTAATGGAAGCAGTCAGCACTGCAAAATGTGCCAAAAGCAAAAGGCATTTCATTCATTACTCTTAGCATGAGATGTGAAGCTACATGATCATGAATGCATTCTTTAAATTGCAATATAATCCACAGTATGAAAAAGACTTTCAGCAAATGAGTCATCATTAAAAGTTTTCGGTGACACTAAAGATAAAATCTCAATATAGAGGACAGTCTCTGCTCACTTGAATATTTCTGCAGGAAGGAACTATCAAGATACAGCAGGTCTGTAGGCAAGATTGGGAAATGTAATGTTTTGTATCTGTGACTCTCTCTTGATCTGGAAAATAGCAATAGCAGCCATCACTGTATTGTTGCCAAAATCATTACTGATGTATACACATAGCTACCAAGAGTCAATTTTGCATATTTGGAATTGGATTATATTCTAATGAAACACAGGCTCAAAAGTGAAATATTTCAGTTTTTAACACTTTGTTGTAGCAAGTCTGCTCAGTGAATTTTCAAATAAATTATCCCCAAATCAATTGATTTTCACATAACCTCATGGACAGAATTGCAGATAAGAGCCTATTTAGTGTGCCCCCTCATTGCTGATATTCAATTCAAAGCTATGCTGGCTGGGGGATTCTGGGAGCTGAAGTCCACAGGACTTCAAGTCGCCAAGGTTGAGAAACACTGTCCTAGAAGTAGAAAAGAGATTTTAGGCTTACCTATTTTTTTTAATTGGAAAAGCAAATTAACAAGGATGTCAGCCGCATATATCTTCTATCTGTTCCAGATCTGCTTCTGTGCTATTTACGGGGTTAGGTGTCAAACTTGCAGCCTGAGGGCCGGATGGGTCACAGGCTGGCTCCACCCTCACCCAGTTTAGTGAAGGGGGGGGGGAAGTCCCAATACATCATGTGACGCTGCCATGACTCTGCAAGTTTGATCCCTTGGGCTATAGTAATGGAAGGATACACTTTGTTCAAAAGAAACTCAGCAAGATTAATTATCACATTAAACATAAAGAATGACTACACCAATATGGACGTTTGTGACACTCTGGTTGAAAACTGAAAGAATTTAGATGAATATAAAGGGGAAAAGAATCAAAGAATTATTTTGCTTGATTAGGCACCCTGCAAAACTGACAAGTGTTCAAAAGCTCTAGGATATTTGGTCTAAAGAGAAGAAAGCTAGTGGGAGACATAAAAGTCTTCCAAGACTTGGAAATGGGCTGTCACAGGAAAGAAAGTATAGAGGTATTCTCTGTATTGCCTGAGAATGGGTGAAGGTTTTATAGAGAAAGCACCAAATTTGAAATAAGGAGCAATTTCCTGACAATAAAAGCTGTTAATGCCAAGGTGGCGCAGTGGTTAAATGCAGCACTGCAGGCTACTGCTAGATCAGCAGGTCAGCGGTTCAAATCCCACCGGCTCAGGGTTGACTCAGCCTTCCATCCTTCCGAGGTGGGTAAAATGAGGACCCAGATTGTTGGGGGCGATATGCTGACTCTCTGTAAACCGCTTAGAGAGGGCTGAAAGCCCTATGAAGCGGTATATAAGTCTACTGCTATTGCTATTGCTATTAATGGAAATCCTCCTTCCTGAAGGGTCTTCCATTTCTGCAGATTTTCAACAACCATTTACCTAGGATTATCTGGTGATTCCTGCTCTAGGAAGGGGGCTGAATAGAAGACCTTTAAGTTCCTTCCAACCTATCCGTTTATAATACAATAAAAAATAGGAAAAGCTGTATCCAAAAAACAACAAAAAAAGCATCTTACAAGTTATAGCACCATAACAACACACCGAGCCTCTTCTTTTACTACATGAACTTTTGAAAAAGAAAAATATTCAAGATCCCTTGCAGATTATTTTTTTTAAAAAAAGGAATGGGCTTTTGCTTCTTCAAACATTATTATGTATAAAGAGCTTGGGAGTTGTTGTCTGCAGAGCATAGAATTAGTTCAGTTTTAGAAGATACAAACCTTGATGCCATAGTGGTTTTAACTTGAAAAAATAACTGCAGTCTCTGAATTCCAATGCTGAAGAAGATAAACTGGAATAGGTCAAAATAGCTTCTCTTCCTTGTACAGTGGATTCAGAAAGTATTCAGACCTCCTCCACTCTTGCCATTTTTGTTGGGCTGCAGCCCGACAGATGTTGAAATTAACATAACAGGAAAAACAGAAACTTTAGAAATGTCTGTAAAATTATTAAAAAGAAAAAAAAAACTGAAATATTACAGTGGCATAAGTATTCAAACCCTTTCAACGCGACTTGAAATTTAGCTCAGGTGCCTCCCATTTCTCTTGATTATTGCTGACGTGTTTCTACACCTGTGGTAGATTAAACTGATTGGCCGTTATTTGGAAAGATAACACACCTCTCCCTAGAACAGTGTTTCTCAACCTTGGAGACTTGAAGTCCTATGGACTTCAACTCCCAGAATCCCCCAGCCAGCATAGCTGGCTGGGGGAATTCTGGGAGTTGAAGTCCACAGGACTTCAAGTCTCCAAGGTTGAGAAACACTGCCCTAGAAGACCTCACAGCTGACAAAGCAGTGTAGCAGAGCAAAAGCCAGATGATGAAAGGAACGGCCTTTAGAGCTCAGAGGCAGGATTATTGCAAGGCACAGATCTGGGGAAGGCTTCAACAAAGTTTCTGCTGCACTGAAGGATCCTAAGCACAGTGGCCTCCATAATTCTCAAGTGGAAGAAGTTTGGCATAACCAGGACTGTCCCAAGACTGAGCAATTGGGGGAGAAGGGGCTTAGTAAGAGAGGTGATGACCAAGAACCCAATTGTCACTCTATGCTCCAAAGATCCTGTGTGGAGATGGGACAGAGTTCCGGAAGGGCAACCATCACTACAGCCCTCCACCAATCTGAGGGGCGAGACAGAAGCTTCTCCTCGGTGCAAAACTGCATAAAAGCCTGCTTGGAGTTTGCAAAAAAGCATCCGAAGGACTCTCAGATTGAAACAAGATTCTCTGATGTGATGAAACCAAGATTGAATTATTTGGCCTCAATTCTAAACATTATGTCTGGAGGAAACCAGGCACTGCTCATCCACCTGCCCAATATCATCCCAATAGTGAAGCGTGGTAGTGTCGGCATCATGCTGTGGGAGTGCTTTTCAGCAGCATGGACTGGGAGACTGGTCAGGGTTGAGGGAAAGCTGAATGCAGCAAAGCATAGGGATATCAATAAAAACCTGTTCCATAGCGCTCAGGATCTGACTTTCCAACATGACACAATCCTAAGCACACACCACACAGGAATGGCTTAGAGACAACTCTGTGAATGTCCTAGAGTGGCCCAGCCAGAGACCTGACTGGAACCCTATTGAGCATCTCTGGAGGGACCTGAAAATAGCTGTTCACCAATGGTCACCATCCAACCTGACTAAGCTTGAGGGGATTTGCAAGGTAGAATGTAGAAAATCCCCCAATCCAGGTGTGCAAAGCTTGTCGTGTCATACCCAAAAAGACTGGAGGCTGTAATTGCTGCCAAAGTACTGAGTGATGGGTCTGAATACTTATGCCAACGTGATATTTAAATTTACAGACATTTCTAAAATTGTTTTCATTTTGTTGTTATGGGGTACGGAGTGTAGATTAACGAGGAAAAATGAATCTCAACAACTGCAGAATCAGGGTGCAGCATAACAAAATTGAAAAAGTGAAGGGAGTCTGAACACTTTCTGAATGCACTGTATGCAAGATTCAGACTCAAGCCACAGTCTATCCTCCCATATGCATGGACACATTCATTCTTAAAGTCATAAAAATGTTTACTAGGATTCATGTATTGGGGGGGGGGGAGAAGCAATTGAGTGAAATGTTCTGAGCAGAATGCATATTCGTTCCATACATAGCATTAGGGTAAAAGTAAAATGGTCAAATAAATATCTCTACCAAAGGAATTAAAAATTGCCCTACGTATATTGCACCAAAATGTTTTTAAGGCGACGGCATCATTTCTCAGTGAGTCACGCAGGTTTACTTCTCTGAATTATACTTTATTACATAACACAGTTCTCAAAATCCCATGCCCAATGCCACACAAGAGCCCTGCAAACAGCTTTTTCTGAAACACAGGCAAAGCACCGTCATTCTAACTGGAGACAAGTTGTTGAGAAAAAGGTTGACTTCATGATCATTGTTCCAACAGATAAATATAAAGCTTGTATCATGGGACCAAGATGGGGCTATTTTTTCTTACATTCCATATATTCTTGCTGACTATACCTCGCTATTTAACACGGAATTCAATCCCAAGAACCATCACAGTATGGAAGAGAGGCTTGTGTGGAGGCCCTTCTCTATAAGACCGAAATAAATTAACAAAAATGGAACAGCAGCATCTGATGCACTGAACCTCGTATTTCAATCTTGAGAGAAAAAAATTCCCAGCATCAACCTGAATAAGAGTTGATCTTTCCCACACTTGCAAGTCTTTTTCTGGCAGTCTTTAGTCTTTATCCTCCACAATATTCATATAAAAAGATAGGTTACTGAATAGAAGAAAAGAGCACAAACCACCATTTCATAGTCACTCCAGCTGTCTCTCCCTTGCATTGTGAAACAAATACCCCCACCCTTGAATAAAGAAACATTAACTTCCAACAAGTTCCTTTTACGTTGTTATTGATTGGCTGCCTCACAAGCATCTATCCAATCACTGTAAACATCCACTGGTTCCGAAAGATCTTTAAGGTCAAAAGTCAAGGATAATAATAATATACTGTCTTCTAACTAGAAAAAACATCTAAACACAGAATGAATATGCAAAGCCAATATTTCTACTAGGATTGTACAGATACCATGGAGCAAAGGAAAGTATCCAATTTTGCTTAATAGGATCTTGATCAGGGTTAATTTACAGTAAACTCTCAGTTTAATGTGCCTCAATGTATTTAGATATCCCAGAGAACTTTTTTGTTCACCCTCTCCACCATCACTTAATGAATTAATATCCATTAATTTGAGGCTGTAATGGCTCAAACAAGAGTTTATTGTAAATGTTACCATTTATGCCAGTTACATATCTTGATGCAAGTGGATTTAATTTGTATTTAATACACAATCCTCATCTTGAATGCTTTTATTAAATTGACGCTTTATTATAGGTAAAATCCAAGCATATTTTCCTTAACTGTAAAAAGCAGCTAGGACAGAATAGGACAATTATTTGATACTTGAAACAAAGGATACAAGTGATAGGGGTCTGAAATTCTTCCAGACATACAGTACAGGATATCACTCCAGTATTCCGAGGTCTTTCCCTGGAACACAGAATCGTAACTGCAATTAAATATTACATCAGTATAAATCAGTCCACTAGAATTCTGATTGCAAAATACAGTGCAAATAGGTCTTAAGTGTTAGATATAAAAGCATAACAAATAAAAATGCTATATATTAATGCTAACTGGATTACTATTAACAGTCCAAACTTTCTCGATTTCACAACTGCCCTACTTAGAAAAATAAATCTTTCTATGTTTTCGTTTCCAAAATCTTTCCTTCTGGATATCTATAGCCCCAACAGCTGCATCATATCCAATTTCGCTTGCCATCAAACAGGGAAGCTGCGTTCCCCCGTCACTTATATAAACAGCTTACATTTTAACATCACAGGATTTCTCATGGTTACAAAAAGGACATGTGAATTGGGTCTCAAGTGTTCCTGTCATCTTCTTCTTGGGTGGAGGCTTCCGCTTTGACTTCCTACGACCCATTTTTGCCTGCAGCAAAGAGAAACAAAAGATTAAGGAGGACTTGGGGGGGGGGAGAAGTGGGGGGAAATTCATAAAAAAATTATTATCTAATCCCAATATTTGTAAAGATTAAAGATGCAAATCTTAGTAAAAAAAGTTCCATACAGTTTGTTACTGGATAATTGTTAAGATTCATCATTTGGAACTTAGAGAGAAGAAAAGATACATCACCAAAGATGGGCCCTAGTAGAATTCCCTGTGACCATTATAAACTGAAAGCAATTTCCTGCTACTCTGAAGCAGGTGGTGACTCTCTATTGTCTGATCTAAAGTAGACCTAAAATTTAGGTTATATGTTGTTGCTATTAACAATGTTGTAACAACTGTGATATTATAGTGATGCTGCATATGAGCAATGAGATATGCTAGGTTTATTGTAAATGTTACCATTTATGCCAATTACATATCTTGGTCGGTTTTTTTATTTTTATTTTTATTTTTATACACATAAGCACATCAACAGAACACATAAACACATTAACAAAAATAACCACATAACTTAAAAACATAGGAACAATAAGTTCCATCGTCCAAGTCCATACAGCAGTTCCGAATCAGTTTCTTTGCAGTTAGTGTTTTCCCTTCTATACATTTCTATCTTGCGTTCGTAATCTCGTTACTCGTTATCCATTTTTATGTACATTTCTTTCTTTATACTTAGCTACTTATGATCAAGTATTATTTACCTATATTGTGCTTTATATTTTTACTGTCATCTATTCTCTTACATGCAGTTATAGGTATACATTCACATAGTTATTCTTTTTCTTTGCCACTCTTATATTATTATTATTCCATTTAAAAGGGTATAAGGTATAATTTGGAATGTATTATTTACCATCCTTCGCACCTGCTATGACACCACCTTATTTTCTCTTTTTCTTTTCTCCCTCCCTTCCTTCCTTCCTCCTTTCCTTCCCCTTCTTCCTTCCCTTACTTCTCCCCTACTTCTGCCCTCTTTCTTCTCCTTCCTGAGCCGAGGTGGCGCAGTGGTTAAATGCAGCACTGCAGGCTACTGCTAGATCAGCAGTTCAGCGGTTCAAATCCCACCGGCTCAGGGTTGACTCAGCCTTCCATCCTTCCGAGGTGGGTAAAATGAGGACCCAGATTGTTGGGGGCAATATGCTGACTCTCTGTAAACCGCTTAGAGAGGGCTGAAAGCCCTATGAAGCGGTATATAAGTCTAACTGCTATTGCTTCCTACCCTTTCTCCTTCTCTTTTTCTCTCTTCCTCCCTCCTCTCCTTCTATCTCTCCCTCCCACCCACCTCTCCTTACCTTTCTTCTTCCCCAACCTCTCCTCCACATCTCACCTTATTTTCTTTCTTTTCTTTTCTCCCTCCCTTCCTTCTCTACTTCCTTCCTTCCTCCTCTCCTTCCCCTTCTTCCTTCCCTTATTCTCCCCTACTTCTACCCACTTTCTTCTCCTTCCTACCCTTTTTCCTTCTCTTTTCTCTCTTCTTCCCTCCTTCTCTTTCTCTCCCTTCCACCCACCTCTCCTTCCCTCTTTCTTCTTCCCCTACCTCTCCTCCACATCTCACCTTATTTTCTCTTTCTTTTTTCTCCCTCCCTTCCTCCTCTCCTTCCTTCCTTCCTCTCCTTCCCCTTCTTCCCTTACTTCTCCCCTACTCCTACCCTCTTTCTTCTCCTTCCTACCCTTTCTCCTTCTCTTTTTCTCTCTTCCTCCCTCCTCTCCTTCTCTTTCTCTCCCTTCCACCCACCTCTCCTTGCCTCTTTCTTCTTCCCCTACCTCTTTTCCACACCTCACCTTATTTTCTCTTTTCTTTTCTCCCTCCCGTCTCATATCTTGTTGCAAGTGGATTTAATTTGTATTTAATACACAATCCTCATCTTGAATTTTTTTTTTATTAAATTGAAGTCTTATTATAGGTAAAATCCAAGCATATTTTCCTTAACTATTGTATACTGCTTTGGTAAGCTGCTTAGACCAGCGTTTCTCAACCTTGGCAACTTGAAGATGTCTGGACTTCAAGTCCCAGAATTCCCCAGCCAGCATTCGCTGGCTGGGGAATTCTGGGACTTGAAGTCCAGACATCTTCAAGTTGCCAAGGTTGAGAAACGCTGGCTTAGACTATTTTAAAAACTTCACAGTGACATATAAAAGCAAACGAAAGGCTCCGCCCAGCGAATAGTCCTAAACAATACAAAATATAAAACTGACTCTTTAGGTACCAATCCCTGCGATTTTTTGGAGAACTATTTTCAGGTTATTTCGTTGGTCCTAAAAAATAACCCACTCCTCCGTGAAGGCTTGTGTAAAAGGCTTCTTCTCCAAACCAAACAATCTGAAAACAGCCTGGGCCTCCTCCGTAATCGAGAGGCCCGCCTGAACACGGAGCATCGGATACGGAGATGTACGGCGGTTCTCGCAGCATCCCTGCCGCCATACATGCCCGGCACATGGTGAGGCGATATCCTAAAGCGGAGGAGGAGCAAAGCCCAGAGGACGGAAGGCCACACGAAGCTCTTCGAAATACTTTTGCCTCATAAAAAGCGTTTAGGAAGCTGGGAAGCCCAGGAATTTTGGGGGGCGGGGGGGAGGGTCAGCAGCAAGAGGCCTAGTGAACCGGCGCCGAAGGTTAGCCACGCCGCCGCCGCGGCCCCCGAGTCCTTTAGCAACGGACGGACGGAGAAGGAGAAGAAGGGCTACCTTTCTTTCCCCGCTCGCGACCCTTTCCTTCTTCCAAGGCCAATCCCGGCTGTCACCTCCGACCTGGTCGGAGAGCTCCCTCAAGGCCGCGTTTCCAACGGAGACCAGCACTTCCGGCGTTGAAGGCCGGAAGCGGATTTATTCGTCGGCCGTTCTTGCCACAGTAGAGAAAGAGAGAGAGAGAGAGAGAACAGAAAAAATGTAGAAGCATGATAGTATACGCACTTCCGGGTCCCGAAAAAAGGGTTTGGCGTTGCTCTGGCGCGCTTGCAAAAACGGTGGTGATAATAAGCGTGTTTTTTGCTAATGCCAGCAGTGCGGACTTGGCGTTGCAGTGCAATCAATGCAGCGTGCAAAGCAGGTGCACGCCAAGGCATGTCCATTACCATACTGTGGACCAATTGAAGCTTCTGTATGGTCTTTTAAGAGCAGTCCCATGTAAAGCACATTGCAGTCAATGCAATTATTGAGTGCAATGTGCTTTCCATGGGACTGCTCTTAAAGACTGTGCACGTTGCAGTCAAAGCTGTACGGTGACTAGGGATCCTATGAAGGGCCCTCCAATCTAGGAAAAGGGCGCACTTGGAGTTGTGCAGAGCTTTCCCGACCACAGCTATTACTTCATATGGCATAACAGAATATTTATTTTTATTTATTTATTAGACTTATATACCGCTTCATAGAGCTTTCAGCCCTCTCTAAGCGGTTTACAGAGTCAGCATATCGCCCCCACAGTCTGGGTCCTCATTTCACCCACCTCGGAAGGATGGAAGGCTGAGTCAACCTTGAGCTGGTGAGATTTGAACCGCTGAACTGCAGATAAGTCATCTGAAATGGCCTGCAGTACTGCGAATGCTGGCTGGGGAATTCTGGGAGTTGAAGTCCAGACATCTTCAAGTTGCCAAGGTTGAGAAACACTGTGCTAGTCGTTCCCGACTCTAGGGGGAGCCAATGGAACAGCTTGTCTTCAGAAGTTGTGGGTGCTTCATCCCTGGAGGTTTTGAAGAAGAGACAGTCACCTATCTGAAATGGTATAGGTTCTCCTGCTTGAACAGGGGGCTGGACTAGAAGACCTCCAAGGTCCCTTCCAGCTCTATTCTATTCTAATCTAGATTTCTAAAATGAATACATATTATGTACCCACAATTAAAAGGATATCATAACATTAAAAACGAGGCAGTAATAGAGGAAAACAAGGGAAGGAAAAGTTACTCTTTTTTTCAGCTGATTCCTATTTTGAAGAACTACCGCCTGTAATCACGGAGAAGCAAGTTATGAAGGTCCCATGACATTCTGTTCATCTGTTCTTACTTTGCATAGGACACTCGTTCTTGTCAATATGTGCTGATGTCAGGAGGTGTTGTTCAGAGAGGCTGAGAGGTTAATCCGCCACTTGTTTGCCATTGTGAATCACATGAATTCAGGACTGCTGACCAAAGAGCTCTTCCAGATGTTGGGTTGCAAATCAGCTGAAACATCACAACTGATGTTGGACAATGTTTTTATGTGATTCATTTCTGCTGTATAAATAATTCTAAATTGTATATTATAGGAGATGGAGAGAAGGGGGCGTAGGGGAGAGAGAAAGTGACACCCTATAGTTCCCTTTGCAAGATTTGGAAGTGAACTATAGGTGGATGCAAATATAAAATAACAGGAAGAAGCTGAGTTCAATGCAGAGGTGTTATTAACTTCTTTTTTTTAATTTCCTTTGTCTCAATATATTTTAGACTGTGTTTTGTTAAAAATCTACACCGTGTACGGGCTCTGGGAAGTCGGGGGGGGGGGGGAAGGGGAGGTGGGGTGTTAGGGGGGAGGGGGGATATATAGTATGTGCTAGATTTTTAAGTAACGTGACGGCACTTGTATACTGTTTTCTTTAATTTTTCTGTAAAAATAGGATAAGTTAAGTACATTGACATATAGTGGAAATACACCAAGGGGAGGAGGAGTGGGATAGAAGAAAGAGAGGGGATGGAGAGAGGATGGGAGGGAGGGTGAGAAGGAAGGGAGGGGAGTGGACTGGGAGAGAGGAGTGATAGAGGGGGAGGGGAAGTAGGGTAGAGGGGGATGATGGAGGGAAGAAGGAAAGTTGGAGGGGGGCGGTAAGAAAGGGTGTATGGAGGGTCGAAGAGGCACATTGGGTTTCTATTTTGGGGGGTATTATCGACAAGAGGAATGGCTGTGTTTATTGTTTAATGTTATATGGCCCCGGTTATGCACAGTATATATGTGACTGTACGAAAACGAAATGGAAAATAAAAACACATTTACAACAACAAATATAAAATAACCTTGAACACATATTGCCAGTGATTACTAGTGGCATATTACTATCTACATTTCTAGAAGTCTATTTTTTAAAAAAAGGATAAACAGTAGTGCGATAGCAGCCGAGTTGATCCTTGTAATAAAAATATTGTTCCGTGCTTTTATGCCAAGTCATGTTTGCAAACAGATGCAGGAGATCATTTTCTTATCCAAGGAGGGTCAGTAGCAAAATGATGAAGTTAGCACTTAAAGTTAGCATTGTGTCATTAGTTTTCTCAGCAAGATACTTAACGTGCACTTTGTTTTTACCTTGTGGGGGGAAAAAAAACATTTCTGTTGTATCCAGTGTTATTTCAAATTAACACCTCAAGCATGTGAGTTATGGGAGGAAAAAAATAAGCCGGTACATATTTTGATAATTGAAAATCCTTTTCTGTGGCAGCAAATGGCGGAATGTAAGATCTCCAGAACCAATATAGTTGCTAAGGAAAAGAATTTGCTGGATCCTGGTCATCCCTGAAATGAGATTCTAGACTGCCTGAGTCCATCAATTGTTCCAGCCCCAACAGCTCCAGAAGAAATATTCCCAAGCCCATCAGAAAGAGTGGAATGACAACAGTAGTTTAGTTAGTTTAGTTTAGTTTAGTTTATTTGTCTTGTATGCTGCCCACTCCCGAAGGACTCCGGGCGGCTCACAATAGACAAGGGAAGGGGGATAAATAGACAAAGACAACACTTAAAAAATGCAACATTCACAATTTCCGTGGGGCTGGATGTTTCACAAGCCCCTCGGCCTGCTGGAGCAGCCAGGACTTGGTGGCTTTGCGGAAGGCCGGGAGGGTCGTAAGGGTCCGGATCTCCACGGGGAGGTCATTCCAGAGGGCTGGAGCTGCGACAGAGAAGGCTCTCCCCCGGGGAGTCGCCAGCCGACATTGGCTGGCAGATGGGATCCGGAGGAGACCTAACCTGTGAGATCTAATCGGTCTGAGGGAGGTAATCGGCAGGAGGCGGTCTCTCAGTAGTATGGCTGCAGGAGGCAAGCAAGCTATCTATGGTAGCTACTGCCACTAGGGTCATAAATTGATATAATATATAAATTGGTTAAATAAATAAGGTACAGCGCCCCTGTGGGAGCCATAGTGGAACTGGCCCAAGAAGCAGAGAGCCATGTGGATGAATGTGGGGGCATGAGTGTGTGTGTGTTGTGGACCTATAGTGAGCCAAGAGGCCACCTGCAAGTTGCTCAGCAGCAGGTTGGCCCCAGCATAGAGTTGAAAAGGGTAGATCCTCCACAAACACGTAGCAACCCAATAGCAATAGCAGTTAGACTTATATACCGCTTCATAGGGCTTTCAGCCCTCTCTAAGCGGTTTACAGAGTCAGCATATCGCCCCCAACAACAATCCGGGTCCTCATTTTACCCACCTCGGAAGGATGGAAGGCTGAGTCAACCTTTGAGCCGGTGAGATTTGAACAGCCGAACTGCAGAACTAGCAGTCAGCTGAAGTAGCCTGCGGTGCTGCATTTAACCACTGCGCCACCTCGGCTCCTAAGCCAACTCAGAACTGGAATGTGAACAGATAATGGATGAGTCCAAATAGAGGAATATTGATTTTTTTTTTTTAGGGCAGCAGTGGTATGTTTTGACATTTAAACCGCACTGAGAATTGCATGCAGCAAAACAAAGTTAACAATTCAACTAGGAGGGAGCTACGGGATTGGTTTTTGTCCTGCTGAGCAGCTGTTTAAATTTGGTGTCTTCTTAGGGAGACGTGCGTGCTTACATTCTATATAACCACTTTGGAAAGCACCTCCTTCTACCATCTGGGTTTTCAGAAGGAAAGTTTCTCAGACGATTTGCAAGCTTCCACGTGGATTAAGCTCCCATCTGCAGTATTTTGCTGGAAATATTAAGTAAAGCATCCTCTTGGCACCAAATATCTGCGTACGTAAAGTAACTGAAATGGGGTTTTATATTCTTGCCCTTCACCTTCGCAGGATTAAAAGAGCCGAGGTGGTGCAGTGGGTAGAGTGCAGTACTGCAGGCCACTTCAGCTGACTGCTAGATCAGCAGTTCAGCGGTTCAAATCTCACCGGCTCAAGGTTGACTCAGCCTTCCATCCTTCCGAGGTGGGTGAAATGAGGACCCAGACTGTTGGGGGCGATATGCTGACTCTGTAAACCGCTTAGAGAGGGCTGAAAGCCCTATGAAGTGGTATATAAGTCTAACTGCTATTGCTATTGCTAATCTCACCGGCTCAAGGTTGACTCAGCCTTCCATCCTTCCGAGGTGGGTGAAATGAGGACCCAGACTGTGGGGGCAATATGCTGACTCTGTAAACCGCTTAGAGAGGGCTGAAAGCCCTATGAAGCGGTATATAAGTCTAACTGCTATTGCTAATCTCACCGGCTCAAGGTTGACTCAGCCTTCCATCCTTCCGAGGTGGGTAAAATGAGGACCCAGACTGTGGGGGCCATGTGCTGACTCTGTAAACCGCTTAGAGAGGGCTTTCAGCCCTATGAAGCGGTATATAAGTCTAACTGCTATTGCTAATCTCACCGGCTCAGGGTTGACTCAGTGTTCCATCCTTCCAAGGTGGGTGAAATGAGGACCCAGACTGTGGGGGCCATGTGCTGACTCTGTAAACCGCTTAGAGAGGGCTGAAAGCCCTATGAAGCGGTATATAAGTCTAACTGCTATTGCTATTGCTATTTGCTTCTTCCGTGTTCCTTTTTATTTCTCAAAGGCAAAGCCCCGGTGCTTTTTACCAGTTAGAAAAATGGTCTGCCATCTTCCCAAATGTGAAATTTGCCATTTTTATTTCCTTTACAATTGTCTGCCATTACTTCCAATTAGTCTCTGGGAAGAATTCAGAAGTGTTGTTTTTGAACTTTAAAGCCGGGCATCCTGGGGAGTTTCCTGTGGAGGTTCCTTTGGTGTTCCCCAGTCTCACTGCATCGCCTGACATCTGCCCTCCCCATCTGCACTGGGTTTTTTTTTTAAAAGGCCTCTTCTAATTAGATGAAAAAATGACAGGCTGCAAACAGTCGTCCAGTATTATTTTTATCTCCCAGTAGGCCTGTGGGCACCCATAAACATTTTCAGAAAAAGATGGGTAGCTGCAATCCAATTCTTTATTATTATTTTTTTTATACCCAGAAAAGGAGTAGAACAATTATATCCCAGCAGTTTTGCCTTCTGATAAAGGTCTGCTTTTTGACTGGCAGTGCCTACTCTGGCAGTCACTTTGTGAGTGTTTGCAATACAGTATTCTACATGTTTGGATGACTTTGAGTCGGGGGAAACTGGTAGCCTAGAACAATACGGTTGTTACAAGATTAAATGAAGAAAGAGCAGGGAAAATGTCATTCGTTTTAAGTTGCACCAGTTGCGGCCCTATCTGGACCGGGAGGCCCTTCAGATGGTTCAGATGGTCACTCATGCCCTCGTCACCTCAAGACTGGATTACTGTAACGCGCTCTACATGGGGCTGCCCCTGAAGAGTGTTCGGAGACTGCAGTTGGTCCAGAATGCAGCCGCGCGAGCGATTGTGGGTGTACCTAGATACACCCATGTTACACCTATCCTCCGCGAGTTCCCCATTGGTCTCCGGACGCGCTTCAAGGTGCTAGTCGTTACTTATAAAGCCCTACATGGTTTAGGACCTGGTTACCTGAGAGACCACCTCCTGCCATTTACCTCCCAACGACCTACAAGATCGCACAGGTTGGGCTCCTTCGGGTGCCGTCGGCCGGTTAATGTCAGTTGGCGGCCCCCCGGGGGAGGGCCTTCTCTGTAGCTGCTCCGGCCCTATGGAACGATCTACCCGTAGAGATCCGGACCCTCACTACTCTTCCGGCCTTCCGTAAAGCCACTAAGACCTGGCTGTTCCGGCAGGCCTGGGGCTGTTGATTAGTATCCAGCCCCACTCTAACTGTATGCATGGTGTGAATTTTAATATTGTATCCTCATTTTAATTTTTTTATATATGTTTCTTTTGTCTGAGCTGTAAGCCGCCCAGAGTCCCAAGGGAGTGGGCAGCATACAAATGTTAATAAACTCAAACCTGAATTTCTTAATGGGAAATAACAGAATTGGAAGGGATCTTGGAGGTCTTCCAGTCCAACCCTCTGCTCAAGCAGGAGTCCCTTCTAGACAAAAGGCTATCCAACATCTTCTTAAAAACTTCCAGTGTTGGGGCATTCATAACTTCTGAAGGCAAGTTGTTCGACTGATTAATTGTTCTCACTGTCAGGAAATCTCTCCTTAGTTCTTGGTTAGATCTCTCCTTGATTAGTTTCCATCTGTTACTTCTTGTCCTGCCTTCAGGTGCTTTGGAGAAGAGGTTGACACTCACCTCTCTCTTCTTTGTAACCGCTCTTAGAGATCAGAAGACTGCTATCGTGTCAACCCAGTTCTTCTGTTTGTTAGATTAGACATACCCAGTTCCCGGAACTGTTCATTGTATGTTTTAGCCTCCAGCCTCCTATTCATCTCTGTTGTTCTTCTTTCTATGTGCTCTTTCTAGAGTTTCAACGTCTTTTTTTGTATTATGGTGACCAAAATTGGATGCAGTGTTTCAATGTACTAGATATCTTCATTTTACACTTGTGCATTTGGTTTTTCTTGCCCACGTGTAAAATCTTAACTTTTCTCACAATTGAATTGCATTTTGTTGGATAGGGCCCCGTGTCGTGATCCTTCTGGATTTTGAACCTATCTTCTAAAGTGTTGACTATTCCCCCCAGTTTGATGTCATCTGCAAAATTGATGAGTTCCCCTTCTATCCCCTAATCTTAATCATTTATGAAGATGTTGAAGAGTACTGGGCCTAAGACATGATTGCCTTTCAGGGAACAATTGCTCTTTACAAGCAATTGCTTGTAAAATATTGGTGTGAATAGGAAGCTTCTGCAGCAAAGATACACTATGCGTGGATGTCTGATGCACATTTGAGATGTTCCGTTTTATGATATGATTTAAAATTTTTATTGTAACTGTTTTGTGGAATTCCTGGCAAATTCCCAAAGAGCCAATTTTAGCTGGAGTCACAAACTCTCACTTTAAATACTATTTTCCTAAGATATAGAAATCCATCTATACATTCTCGCATCCTTTTATAAATGTTATTAAAAGTTTTGAAAATAAAATAAAAAATGAACAAAAATGAATATAAACTAAAGAAAGAAAAGTAAGGGGGGGAAAAAAGAAAGCAGGGAAAAGACAAAAGCACAAAAAGAAAAGATAAAAAAATATAGAAGGAAAAAACTTCTAATATCCTTTGCAGCAAATACAAGAATGACTACAAAATTATATCTTACTCCAGTGTTTCTCAACCTTGGCAACTTGAAGATGTCCGGACTTCAACTCCCAGAATTCCCCAGCCAGCGAACGCTGGCTGGGGAATTCTGGGAGTTGAGGTCCAGACATCTTCAAGTTGCCAAGGTTGAGAAACACTGTCTTACTCTATGATTAAGGCACTCATGCTGTCCAAGATTCTCATAGTTTATTAGCCTCAGTTTCCACAGTCTTGCAATATCCCATTTCCTTGTGCCAATAAATGTGTCTTTGGGATGCATAGGTCATTCTTAGTTGTATGTAATGATTGCAATTTGGTTGAGATTTCTTTATTTTTGTACATTGGTGTTGACAGATGCACAGAGTTGTATTATATAAAACAGGCGGTCATATATGCATTTTAAAGAAATAAATGCACAAGTACGTTTCTTTGGGAAAAAAAGTTGAACAATAATCTGCCTTTCAAATGGGTGCCTACGAACACCTGGCAAAGCTACCCAATGAACAAGGCTGCAGGGTTTTAAGGAAACCACAAGTTTTCTTGTGGTTTCAAATACGCTGCAGCCTTGCCAGAAATATATCAAGTTTGGCTCTTACACGCTGCTGAAATCATGGCAGGTGGTCCAGAACTGGTTTCAAACTGATGCACTCTTTTTGGGTAAACACTTAAGAATTATTCTTTCACTAAAGCAACTCACATGGGTCCTACTGTGTTGGAATTATTATATATTTCAATTTGTGAACAAAATCACGTTCCTAAGGCAACTAATTTTAATTGTGAAAGACATTAGAAAGTAAAGCTAAGTTGATAAGGTACAATAGCTTTTGTTCGTAGTTTTATGGAAAAAGTAAAAATTAAGACCCTATCCTGCTACGTAATGGAAAACCACTCTTCTTTTTGAAATGTCACCTTTTTCAGTGGTGAGAAGAGTAAGATCCTGCTCTTAGGCAGAAAAAGCCAAATGCACGTGTATAGAATAGGAATAGCAATAGCAGTTAGACTTACATACCGCTTCCTAGGGCTTTCAGCCCTCTCTAAGCGGTTTACAGAGTCAGCATATCGTTCCCACAGTCTGGGTCCTCATTTCACCCACCTCGGAAGGATGGAAGGCTGAGTCAACCTTGAGCCGGTGAGATTAGAACCGCCGAACTGCAGATAGCAGTCAGCTGAAGTGGCCTGCAGTACTGCACACTCTAACCACTGCGCCACCTTGGCTCTAGATAGATAGATGAAGATAGATAGATAGATAGATAGATAGATAGATGATAGATAGATAGATAGATAGATGATAGATGATAGATAGATGATAGATAGATAGATAGATGATAGATAGATAGATAGATAGATAGATAGATAGATAGATAGATAGATAGATAGGAGATATGGATGGATGGATGGATGGACGGACAGAGATAGATAGATAGATAGATAGATAGATAGATAGATAGATAGATAGATAGCAATAGCAGTTAGACTTATATACCGCTCCATAGGGCTCTCAGCCCTCTCTAAGCGGTTTACAGAGTCAGCATATTGCCCCCACAGTCTGGGTCCTCATTTTACCCACCTCGGAAAGGATGGAAGGCTGAGTCAACCTTGAGCCGGTGAGATTAGAACCGCTGAACTGCAGATAGCAGTCAGCTGAAGTGGCCTGCAGTACTGCACCCTAACCACTGCGCCACCACCAGGCTGAATAGTAGTGCCTGTGAGTGGGATCTAGGTGTCCTTGTGGACCACCACTTAACTATCATTCAGCAGTTGTGCTGCAGCTGCCAAAAAAGTCAGTGAAGTATTCTGCTACATCAAGAAAGGGATAGCATCAAGTTCACAAGAAATGATAATACCAGTCATCAGGGGTGAAATGCTACTGGCTCAGGCCAGTTCGCCCAAACTGGTAATAAAAGATGCTAAAAAAAAACTTTTTAAAGCATTTTTTTTACTACCAGTTCGCGTGAATAGATAGTAAAAAATGCTAAAGAAAGTTAAAAAAAAGTTTTGATGATCGCACGGCACAGCTGATTGTTGAAAAGATATTATAAAAAACAGAATTTCTGTAAGATGACAGAAATTCGATGAATGAAAGAAGCAGACATTATTCATAAGACATTTATTGAACAATCACTTTGCAAGAAAAAAAAATGAGAAGATTGCGTTCTCTTATAAAGCAAATTAAGAATACTACATAGAGAATAAAATTGAATTCTTGTGGTAAACAATCATAATCATAGGAAACTGAATTTTCCCAATTTTGGGCAAATATATGGCTTGAAATACATAACTGCAGCTAACCTTCCAAGCAAAATCAATTAAAAAAAAACAGATGAGATACAAGAAAGGAAATGATGCATTGTGGTGTTCATTCACTCACTGTATTTGCAATGCAAAATCATCAATAGTCAGATAATCCATGTAGAATACAGAAAAATCTCCTAACCCTTTGGCAGGCATTTCATTACATTCTTTAAGTCTGAAGAATTGGGACATCGACTCTTTGGATAAGTAAATGAACCACTAAATCCAATGAACTGATGTGGCTAAATCAGTGTTTCTCAACCTTGGCTACTTGAAGATGTCCGGACTTCAACTCCCAGAATTCTGGAAGTTGAAGTCCAGACATCTTCAAGTGGCCAAGGTTGAGAAACATTGGGCTAAATAGTAGTAAATAGTACAGTGCTGAATTGTGAACCCAAAATGGACTGGCAGAAAAAAAATGGATGTACAATCCTAAAGTGGCATTGCGGAAGAATGACAATAAAGTCTTTGTTATTCTTGAACCTAACATAATCCCTTCTCCAGCACTTCAAACTCCAAGTGTTAAACTTAATTTCGGCCCCACTCTTCAGCTTGTTGAATCCCACTATCTTCACCTGAAACTGGCAGCATATTCATTTATTTGGAGTCAGTGGCATCCCTACTAGGCCCAGTTATCGCTTCTACAGTATGCTCATGGCAAGGCCAGGCTTTTACCATGCTACTGGGACAAAAACTACATAATCAAATCACAGAACTGTCCTCACTTTTTCTTTTACAGTGTTGAGGAAATCTTGGAGGAATTATTACTGTGTTATCCATGCCTCAATAATTGGCACCTTCCTTTAGGTATGCATGACAAGTAGATGCTAAAAGCACTGCCATCAGAAACTGCCCTCCACGTGTTATCTAGCAATTGAATGTGCATACGGCAGAGCTGTGACACTATCCAGGAATAAGAGTGGGGTTAAGCTAGATAGGAGTTGTATACCTGAGGAGCTGGCTGATATTGCTAAATCTTCAGCTCTTATTATTAGCCTATTCTAAAATCCTGAAAAATACACTGTACTACTGTTCGAGAAATGAATCGGAATCACCCTCCATACGGCGATTGAGCTGAATCATTGACAATTCTTGATCTGCAGTTGTCCAGGAATGGCTGGAACCCCAAGCCTACCCATGGAACTTCAGAGGTTACATTCACTGGGAACGTTTGTTATGTTGAATAGAGAAAGATTACTGGGTGTGACTCTCAAAATATGAGAAAAAGTAACACAAACTCTCATTGATTCCCCTTCTTATGCTTGCCAGCTCTCAACTTAAGTCAGTGGTTGCCAAACTTGGCAACTTTAAGACTTGTGGACTTCAACTCCCAGAATTCTCCAGCCAGCAGAGCTGGCTGGAGAATTCTGGGAGTTGAAGTCCACAAGTCTTAAAGCTGCCAAGTTTGGCAACCACTGGATTAGGGGAACATATTTAAGGTCAAACCTTTGAATATGGGGGTTACATCAGATTTCTTTATTTCCTTTTAAAGTAATTTTAGTAGGTGTTTAGGTTATTAAATGTTGTTTTTTTTTATCCAGGCTTCTTTTCAAATTATAATAAATCATTCACTGTCCTTGGCATAGAATGAACTGTAAATCTAAATAAAAATGTCCCTCAACAAACATGTATGGGGTTTTCTTTAAAAAGGAGATAATATTTCTCCCCCCCCCCCAATACATTATATCTGAAAATGCCCATCTAGAAAAAGATAGTCATTAAAATTTTAATTCGAATGAAAACAGCTAATGCTGTGAAGCCAGAGGAAAGTATTCAAACATTTCCTTTTCTTAATCAGTTAAGCATACTATTCCAAGTCCTTTGTCAGCTAATTAATGCTAGTCTAAACTCTAAGCTCTGCTGGCTGGAGAATTCTGGGAGTTGAAGTCCACAAGTCTTAAAGTTGCCAAGTTTGGGAACCACTGACTTAATGGAAAGCGAGGGTGTGTGTGATCCAGAGATGCCACCAGGGCTTTTCTCTCTCTCTCTTGAGTCACAGCATCTAATGCAGAAGTTAGCAAAACCGCCGTCTGAATTTTAGTTTAGCCTCCGCCTGGGCAGTGAAGTCTTGTAAAGAGATTTGCCCCTGGCCTCAATATAGAAGATCCGCATTTCTTTGCCATCGATCTCAAAGTAGGCAAAGCCTCCTTGGGAAGAGGGCTGCCCGTAGAAGAAGCGTAGGTAGCCATTCGGGACTTTGTGAAGGTGTTGCTTGGAGTCGTCCATGAAGTTTCCTGCCCCGCTTAGCACATGACCTATGCCACCTTTGTCCTGTAGATACTATTCAATGGAGAAAGAAGAAGAAGAAACAACAACAGATTTAGATCAGGACCGCATCACACCATCTTGGGGGCATCTTTGCCCATTAACATTCCTATGGAGAAACATTAATTAGCTTTCTATTCAGAATATAGAATAACAGAGTTAGAAGAGACTTTGGAGATCTCCTAGTGCAATTACCTGTCCAGCACCTATATTGAACAAATAGCTGTCCAATCTCTTCTTTAAAACCTCTAGTCATGGAGAACCAGAGGTGGGTTCCTACCAGTTCGCACCAGTTCGGTAGAACCGGTTCGTCAAATCTACCGAACCGGTTAGAAGAGGCTCCAGCAGTGGACCCGGAAAGCAGGCCACACCTACAGAAGAGGTTCTGAAATTTTTTGAAACCCACCACTGACACACACACACACACACAGAGAGAGAGAGACAGACAGACAGACTCACACACAGACAGACTCACACACAGACAGACTCACACAGAGAGAGAAAGAGAGAAAGAAAGGAAGAAAGAAAAAAAGAAAGAAAGAAAAAGTGAGAGAGATATGAAAGAAAAAAAGGAAAAAGGGACAGAGAGACAAAAGGAAGGAAAGAGAGAGAGAGAATGAGAGAGAGAGAGAGAGAGAGAGAGAGAGAGAGAGAGAGAGAGAGAGAGAGGGAGAGGGAGTCATGGTCGGCAAGCCACTCCCACCAGGTCACATAGCTGGCAAGCCACTCCCACAAAGGAGGCCACACCCACAGAGTAGGTTCAAAAAAAATTTGAAACCCACCACTGTGGAGAACCCACAACTTTTGGAGGCAAGCTGGTCCACCGATTAATTGCTTGATGTGTAGTGGGACTTGCAGAACAATTATGGCAGGCTCATTGTGATAATCACAGTAATGGGGGAAAAAAATATTAGATGCTGCAGCCAAACTAAGCCTGGAGAACAATTGCTGCATTTAATGCTCAGAATGTACTGGATGACACAGGCAATGAAATGCATGGCTGTTGCTAAAAGGGCTTTCGGTGTGTGTGAAGCGAACAGAACAGAGTGGATTTGGGGACAGAGCATTCAATCTTAGGAAACACACGCAGGGAAGCTAAGCTCATTCAAGAAAAGCTTTCATGAACATGAAAGAGCCGAGGTGGCGCAGTGGTTAAATGCAGCACTGCAGGCTACTTCAGCTGACTGCTAGTTCGGCAGTTCGGCTGTTCAAATCTCACCGGCTCAGGGTTGACTCAGCCTTCCATCCTTCCGAGGTGGGTGAAATGAGGACCCAGACTGTGGGGGCAATATGCTGACTCTGTAAACTGCTTAGAGAGGGCTGAAAGCCCTATGAAGCGGTTTATAAGACTAACTGCTATTGCTATCTATCTATCTATCTATCTATCTATCTATCTATCTATCTATCTATCTATCTATCTATCTATCTATCTATCTATCTATCTATCTATCTATCTATCTATCCATATCTCTTATCTATCTATCTATCTAGAGCCGAGGTGGCACAGTGGTTAGGGTGCAGTACTGCAGGCCACTTCAGCTGACTGTTATCTGCAGTTCAGCGGTTCTAATCTCACCGGCTCAAAGGTTGACTCAGCCTTCCATCCTTCCGAGGTGGGTAAAATGAGGACCCGGATTGTTGTTGGGGGCGATATGCTGATTCTGTAAACCGCTTAGAGAGGGCTGAAAGATCTATGAAGCGGTATATAAGTCTAACTGCTATTGCTATTGCTATTGCTAAGCTCATTCAAGAAAAGCTTTCATGAACTTTCAAAAAAACCCAAGAGCTGGTTAGGGAGAAGGCAAGAATAGGCACAACACAAATACACACACAACAGCGACAAAGGTAAGTCAAGGCAAAAGAGCACTGGCTAGGTTTCGCTCACTCAAGCCACAACGAAAGCCGAAAGGTTATGCTTGAGATTGTTATAAGAAAGAAACTATTTTTAAAAAAGCAATAAATTCCACTGCAGCCTGGAAAGCAGATCAAAGAAAATGCAAACATGCCAAATCTTATTTGACATTTATTGCCATAAAGCATTTCCACTCTTGGTCATCTCCAGCAATTATAAGGGAGCCTATTGTCCTTCCCATTTTACAAGTTAAAAATAAAGACTGTCAGGCAGGTTTCCTGGGAGGCCTGGAGCTTGGTCTCAAACCTTCTGTCTTTCATCAGTTGGATTCCCATTCCGGTAGCCTTCCAAATGTTCTGTGCTACAGCCACAACCACCTCAGCAAGATGGTCAGTGGGGTAGTGGAAGTTGTAGATCAGAAACATCTAGAGCAGTGTTTCTCAACCTTGGCAACTTGAAGATGTCTGGACTTCAACTCCCAGAATTCCCCAGCCAGCGAATGCTGGCTGGGGAATTCTGGGAGTTGAAGTCCGGACATCTTCAAGTTGCCAAGGTTGAGAAACACTGTGCTAGTCATTCCCTACTCTAGGGGGAGCCAATGGAACAGCTTGTCTTCAGAAGTTGTGGGTGCTTCATCCCTGGAGGCTTTTAAGAAGAGACAGTCATCTATCTGAAACGATTATAGGTTCTCCTGCTTGAACAGGGGGCTGGACTAGAAGAACTCCAAGATGCTTTCCAGCTCTATTCTATTCTATCTAGATTTCTAAAATGATTTCCACAGCAGGAGTCATCATGCTAGACCAGTGTTTCTCAACCTTGGCAACTTGAAGATGTCCGGACTTCAACTCCCAGAATTCCCCAGCCAGCATTCGCTGGCTGGGGAATTCTGGGAGTTGAAATCCGGACATCTTCAAGTTGCCAAGGTTGAGAAACACTGGTCTAGAGAGTTGCAGGTTCCCTCCCTACAGAGGACAGCAGGACTCAATGATGAGGTTTCTTCGCTCACCTGCAGGTTGTGATCATGGCCACACAGGTAGGCAGTGGCCTTGTACTTCAATAGCATTGGCTGGAGCTGCTTGACCAAGCATTCAGTGGGGCCGTGCTTCCCCACAGACCACACTGGGTAGTGCCCTGCTACCAGCAAGTAGTCATCCTGGCAATTGGCCATCTGTTTGCGGAGCCAAGCCAATTGGCTACGGGCCAGGCCTGCATTCTGAGCACGTAAGGGCTGCTCGCTTTGGAAGTCATCTGAATTACCGCAGATGGTCACCGTGTCGATCATGAGGATTGTAACAGTAGAATTGCTGCCGGGAACTTTGAACCTCAGCTTGTAGTAATATTTAGGGAAATGCCTGTGTAAAAAAGATTGGAGGAAGAAGTGTTAGAGGAAAGCAAGGGAACCTTCACAAGAGCATTTCCAAGGTACTTCAAGATCTACTAAAGACAAACCTCCTGGATTACTTCAAAAAAAAATCTCCATCCCAACTGATTTGATTGATTTGATTTGATTTGTCTTGTCTTGTATGCCGCCCACTCCCGAAGGACTCCGGGCGGCTCACAATACACAAGGGAAAGGGGGAAAACTAGACAAAGACAACACCTTAAAAACAAAACCGCAACATTCACAATTTCCGTGGGGCTGGATATTTCACAGGCCCCCCGGCCAGCTGGAGCAGCCAGGACTTGGTGGCTTTGCGGAAGGCCGGGAGGGTAGTAAGGGTCCGGATCTCTAGCCTATTCTTTATTCTCTTTTGAAAACAAGTGTTTTATTTCCATTTCATTCCATACAATCACATGTATACTGTGCATAACTGGGGCATATAACATTGAATAATAAACACAGCCCTCGCTTTTATAGACAATACCCCCCACAATACAAACCTAATATACCACCTTGACCCACCATACACCCTCTTTCACCCCCTTCCAACTTTCATTCTTCCTTCCTACATACCCCTCTACTTCCTACTTCCCCTCCCCCTCTATCACTCCTCTCTCTTACATTCCCTCCCTTCCTTCTCCTCCTGCCTCCGATCCTCTCTCCCACCCTCTCCACCCCTCCTTCTTCTTTCACTCTACTCCTCCCTTCGGTGTACCTCTATTGTCTGCCACTATATTCAGCTTGTCCTATTTTTACACTAACATTGAAAAGCCACAGAATACAAGGGTCCGGATCTCGACAGGGAGATCATTCCAGAGGGCTGGAGCTGCAACAGAGAAGGCTCTCCCCCCCGGGGGGGGGGGGGTTCGCCAGCTGACATTGGCTGGCAGATGGAATCCGGAGGAGACCTAACCTGTGAGATCTGGAATATTATAGCAAATAGCTAATCAAACTGGCAGTTTTGGATCCTTGAATCAAAACTTTGTTTACAAATGTAGTTTGGGGAAGCAAGGAGAATGTACTAATAGCAGTACAGATGTTGTCCAGACGCTACTCTAAGTTCATTCAAAAGCCAGAAAGGATTTATGACTAATAATCTCTGCAGGAGCCATTTTTTTTTAAAATCTAAGCATGTACATATAAAGACAGGATATAAAATCATAGGAAGAATAAAATAAATGATGTTTATGCCCAGAATGTCCCTTGGCAAAGAGGAACACTTTCACAGCCAGAGCATTGGAAGCCAGTTAAAAATTGTGTGCTGGGTGTACGATGCAAAAATGATGATTGATTTATATCAAATGCATGAAGCTAAGAATAGCATTTGAATGATTACATTAATCTGTGGGCTGCAACCTTGGTTTGCTGCAAAGAATTAGAAGCGTTATGACTGTTGTGGGTAGGGCAGGACACAAACTGTTCAATTTGCATAGTTGTGTGTACGTGTTTCTGTTTAAGAAGAAGGAAATATATAGGAGGCAAAGAAAAGTGTTACTGGCTGAATATGTTTGTGGGTGGGACAGGACAGAAGTGTTGAATTAGCATAGTTGTGTGTGGGGAAGGAGGGTGTTTCTGTTTAAGAAGGAAAGACGAGCTCAAAGAAGGCATGCAAGTCTCTGCGTAACATCTGCTCTTATACCACAAGGATAATAAAGGATTTTATGCTATGTTATTGTAAAAGATCATTTAAAAGAATTATTCATTCTCTTTTTGAGAGACAGCACAAACTGGTGGCCTTTGATACTTATTGTTTGTGGGGAAATCCCTTTTTTTCTAATAGAAAGTGCAGTTCAACATGCGAACCAATGGCCAAGAGAAGTGGTCACCCGCCAACAGTGATTGTGCCCAAGTGGAGGTTAGACAACCGTCTGCCTGAGATGCTGTAAGAGGCTGCCCGCAATGACCAGGATTAGCCCCAGAGGCCTCTTCCGGTTCTAAGAGCCGAGGTGGCGCAGTGGTTAAATGCAGCCCTGCAGGCTACTTCAGCTGACTGCAGTTCAGCACTTCGGCTGTTCAAATCTCACCGGCTCAGGGTTGATTCAGCCTTCCATCCTTCCGAGGTGGGTAAAATGAGAACCCGGATTGTTGTTGGGGGCGATATGCTGACTCTGTAAACCGCTTAGAGAGGGCTGAAAGCCCTATGAAGCGGTATATAAGTCTAACTGCTATTGCTATTGCTAGGATTCCATGCTCCTAGTGTGAATATTCTAGCAGAGGATATTCACTACAAGGCAACAGCACTTCTTGCACATTGCTTCTCTTCCCCACCGACACCTGCACATCCAGCAACTGCATTTCCTTCTATCCTTTGTCAGACCCCAGACTCACCAGCGCTTGGAGATTTTGCTGTAGGCAATCTGGGCGGAGACATTCCCAGAGTGATCATGGTTTCCAGCCACAACATACCAAGGCAATTTGCGCAGTGAAGGTGCTTGGAAAACAGATTCAAAGGTTTCCTACAAAGGAACAAGAAACATTTATCTGCGGAGAAGAAGAAGAAATGTTTCCTACACAGTATCAACTGCTGGTAAAAATGTCAAGGTTTTTCCAGGTTCAGTAGAACTTAGAAGAGCCGAGGTGGCGCAGTGGTTAGGGTGCCGTACTGCAGGCCACTTCAGCTGACTGCAATTCTGCAGTTCGGCGGTTCTAATCTCACCGGCTCAAGGTTGACTCAGCCTTCCATCCTTCCGAGGTGGGTGAAATGAGGACCCAGACTGTGGGGGCGATATGCTGACTCTGTAAACTGCTTAGAGAGGGCTGAAAGCCCTATGAAGCGGTATATAAGTCTAACTGCTATTGCTATTATCCCTTCCCGGACTTGGTCTTGATGGAAGCAAGACTGAACTGCGCATGTGGGCACACACAAAAAGAGACATGGAAGGGAAAATTGCTGTGGCTGTGACTGATTGCCACCTGAGGATGTGTTTGTGAACAGAGTGAAACATTTTTCGGTTGGTCGTGGTCATGGCGTTCGTGACCCGAGGTTCCACACAACAAAATTAACAGTTGTTTCTTTTAGAATAATTGGCTTCTGACAAGGAAAGTCAACAGGGGAAAACCAGTTTCACGTAACAACTGCACCAATGCATTTAACAACTGTGGCAAAAAGATCATGAAATGGGACACAGCTCACTTAACAACTGTATTGCTCAGCAATGAAAAATTTAGGCTCAATTGTGATTTTAAGTAGAGGATTACCTGTAGCAGGTTGGGGGGGTCATTGACATAAGAAAATGTTCCTTGATCTGGGTACTTATTATCTTTGTAAGTTTACAGACTGACAGCTTCACTCCATCACACCCCTAGGAAAAACTAGGGAGCCTCTGCATTCGAACCTAAGTGGATTCTTCAGGGATTAAACTTTTTCCTGTGAGATTTAATGAAGGGGAAGCACGCTGCCTTTTTAAGAAGGGCATCATTGCCTAAAAATCCTTGCAAGGGGTCTTCCCAGTTCTGATGGAAGAAAGGAATAGTCAGAGGCCCAAAATGGGATTCTTCCCGAACAGGAATCTGCTTCAGTTATTGATTGCCTCCTGCCCTCTTTGGGATGTTCAGTTGCAATCTGATGCTGTATCAGAGATAATTCTACCCATCCACTTGAAAGGGAGTCCTGTCCAACAAAGGGATTAGAAACTGCCTAATCCCTGGAGAAGTTTCTCTTGGAGGCTAGAAGGCGAACTCTCCCTCCCTCCCAAACAGCCAGGCTGTTCCTATATAAGGGGCCATGTTTCCTAAAACAAACTTATTCCCAAATAAGGTTTTGTCCTCTGAGGGTAGAAGCTGCACATTTGTAAATAGTTTAAAGAAAAAAATCCCAGGAAGGTTTCCTGGTCACCCTTCTTCCTATGGTGTGTGTGTGGGGGGGGGTATGTTTACCCAATGTGCATACATCTTTAGCAGTAGAGGCACCCCTTGTTTTATTGCACTTCAGTTTGTTGTGCTATGCGAATAATGTGGATTTTTTTACAAGACCCCCCACAAGCAAAAAGATTATGACTTGCTGAAGGTGCAGGTGATGATTAGCATTTTAGCAATAAAGTATTATTTTTTTTTTAAAAAAAAGGTATGTACATTGGGTTTATTTAGAGATAACGCTATTGCACACTTAATGGATTACAGTATAGCATAAACATAACTTTTATATGCACTGGGAAACTGAAAATGTGTGTGACTCGCTGTATTGTGATATTTACTTCATTGTGAACCAAAATTGCAATATCTCTGAAGTATTCCTGTCCCCTCAGGGAAAAGGGCGGCCTATAAATAAACTTATTCTATTCTATTCTATTCTATTCTATTCTATTCTACAGTTTCTTTCTACTGTTATCATTCCTCATTGTTCAAGCCCATCACTTTTTATTTTGATTCTACTCTTCTCACATTCGCAATGTTTCTGTTCTCTGAATACAGGAAACAAACACATAACCCCAAGGTGTTCTGAAATCTTTCATTTTTTTTTATCATTTTCATTTCTTCACCTCCTCTGTCATTTCTACACAAACGGTTTGCTTTTGCTTTTTCTATTGACGTGGCAAGATGTTATCTATTCAAATGTACATCTCCCAAATTTTAGGATTTCAAGTCTGTAGGTTCCTCCAATCGAATAAGTAAATATCTGTTTCTTCCCTTTCTTGCTAATCCTCCCCTGCAATCTTTTGTAACACCTTGACTGGTGAAGACATCTGGAGGTGTTGAATACTTGCTTCCTCTTTTGGAGCAGGACGACCCACTGACTGATATCATTTAAGTTGATTTGGGATGAGACTGCTTCCTTGTCATTCATAGGCTTCAGTTGATTAACCTTTAGCCAAACTTTACGCAACAGAAATATCTGTAAGAGTTCGGTAGTATGTATAATTTTGCTCTTCAAGGTGAACCTAGGAGCAGGGCCTCCCATGTCATTCTGCTTCCCAATTCCCTGTCTCTGCTGAAGGGAAGACTTCATGATGCCTCACTAACATTTCAATCATCTTTTTGAAGATGGATTACTGTAACACGCTCTACATTCTGGCATATGGGTGTGAGCGATAAATCTTTCTCAGCTACAACTTAACTTATGGTCGTGATCCGTTGGAACCTGACATATACTCCACTTACTAGTGAAGAAATATCTCCACAGAGCTGGGCAAATGCTTGATATTAGCTCAAAAGAGGTGGGCCTTGCAGAATGCTAACTAGATACATATCTGGATTGCACATGGACATCATTCAGAGAACCCTGATGGTGTTTTCATGCTCCTCACCTGAAAACGTTTGTCGTACATATCCGTCACCCCGTTGTAATAAAAGTTGTCTCCGAGAGATAGGATGAAATCAGCTCCCAGGGAAGCAACAGTTCGCCCCATCTCTTTGGCCACGGCTACTTCACGAGCAGTGTAGAAAGGGGCATTGGGGAGCCCACCCCAATCTCCAACTGCAAGGAAGCGCAGGGAGGAGCCAGCTTGAAGGCTTGGAAGGACAGCCAGGAAAACCCCCAGGAGGTACAAGAAGCTCATCCTCTGAAAATGAGAGAAAAGATGAAATCGTATTACGTATTTTTACGCTCACAGACACACTGTCAGCCTCTGTTTTGCTGCTTGCTATTCGGCTGCCATTTAAACGGGGAGGGTGGGCATGGTATTTGGGCGAGGGAAATAATCTGTGCAGGAGGACTGTTAATTGGGAGTTGTTCCCACCATTCGTTTGCACAGGTGGAAGGAGGGGAGTTTCCCGCCAAGGCCAACTGTCCAGCATACCAACCTGATGATGCTTTTTGAAGATGTCTCCCACATGACAGTTGTGGAGATATATGATTGGACTATGGACTGGGGTACCAAGGGGAGGGGAATGAATCATGTATTGATATCTATTTGCTTTCGCGCTCTTTTGCTCAGATCCAGCTTCACTTCGCTTCTCATTACTTGCAATCAGTAAAAGTACACTTAATTCTGCAAAATGGAGTTGAGTGGTTTCTTTCCTGGTTATTAAGTGAAGGAGCCGTGATATTAAGCTGAATCTCAACCTCGCACCCATCCCGGAGCCAACACCTTGGGTGCACCCAACACTGAAGAATGTCCCACCAGGGCAGTGATCAAGAGGAAGATATGGGAGTGGCCGCAGGCCCTTCGGTGACGGAGCTGTTGGCTTCTGCATACAACAGGCAGGAGAAAGAATCCCAGAACTTATCTTAACTTATCTTATCCCAGAACTTATCCAGCCAACTTCACAGCCAGACTGTGGGGGAGATATGCTGACTCTGTAAACTGCTTAGAGAGGGCTGAAAGCCCTAGGAAGCGGTATATAAGTCTAAGTGCTATCTTGCTCATTTTGTATTGTAGGAAGTTAGCACCCACCCCGCTCCTAGAAAATGAAATATTTTAGGAAATATTAAAAGGGGAGAATATTCCCTCCTAAAGGTAGGCAGAAACTCATCCCCACCACCACCTTTGTCAATGAGGAACCAGATAAACATTTTTAGCCAGGAAACTCAATCTTAATAGCTCCCCTCACCTCAATGGGCCATTAAAAGGCCCGGGCCTTTACATAACAAAGATATGCCTCCTTCAGGCAGACTCATCTGCAATAGAAAACTCACCACATGGCATCTGGGAACTCAACCAAGCTCCGGACTCAAAAGACACACAACCTACAAAGATAGCTAAGACCACCGCCACCACCCGCCCCTGGGAGCTTGACAACCGATCAGAATACATTTCTTACACAGGAACGGGAGACAGAGAGGTGGGGCCGAGTAGAGAGTATAAAAAGTTCAGGAAGTCTCAGGAAGCACCTCCCCTTCTTTTTCTTCACTGAACATCTTCAAATCATGTGATCCCCCTTTTGCCTAGGAGACCTCAAGCCACGTGGTCCTGTCCACCATTAAAACCATCTTTCCAAACAGCCTCCATGTTTCCAGTGTCTTTTCCCCCACTTGGCACTGAACTCAACAGGACATTTCTATGGCTTATGCCCGTGGTTCCCAAACTTGGCAACTTTAAGACTTGTGGACTTCAACTCCCAGAATTCTCCAGCCAGCTCTGCAGAGCTGGCTGGAGAATTCTGGGAGTTGAAGTCCACAAGTCTTAAAGTTGCCAAGTTTGGGAACCACTGGCTTATGCAAAAGTATTAGCTTGATTGACCAAAGTTATCAGTTGTGACTGAGGTCAATACCTTTTGATCTACCTGGTGATGATCATCTTTCAGTTCAATTTGAATGTCAGGTAAAAATGGTAAAATCACAAATTAAATAGAAAAAGGTATAGGGAATGGTGGTATAAATTACATTAGATTCCATTTCCCTGGCATGAGACAGGAAGATATGCAAAACTCCCCCAAAGTATTGGAAAGGTATCTTGCTCAGGCGATCTTAGGGATTAAACTCAAAATAAAATTTCTAAAACGCAATATATTTTACTAGATATAATTCCAGAACATATAAATGTCATATTTTATTCAGATTATTTTATTAAGATTATTGCTGTGAGGACAAACTTCACCTACTAAAAATGCTAACCTTTTTTTCTCTTTTAATACTTATAGTAATATAGAGGAGATGCTAGCATTAATTCCAAAAAATGCTTATTTTTTTCTTTTATATCTTCTATAGCTTATATTTTCTATATCATATTTTCTATATCTGATAGGAAATCTCATATTGCATTTTGCTTGGCGTGCTTCATCATTTACTAATTGAGCATTAATTGTATAACTTTCCTGTTTTGTATTTATTGTTGATATTGTTTTGAAAATATACTTTGCTTTAAGTAAAAATAAGTTAATTAAAGAGTGCCTAAAACACTATTAGCACAACTGTCAGTCTTTGCTTTCTTGCTTTAAAACTTTTAAGAAATCAGGTGTATCCAGAATGTTTCATTAATGCGTTTTTAAACACAGCTCTCAATGTGCATGTTCAAAAAGTCTAATCCCAAGATTGTTAGTAGTTTATGTTGGAAAAGATTTCCCCCTGTGAGAGAGAAGAGGAGGAACTGACTGGGGAGGGAAACTCCAAAACTGGCCTTTTCAGCAACTCATTTGCATTTCAATGGGAAATTGAATGGGAAACTGCAAGACAAGATCATTCTAAATGTCCTATCTTCCTAGTTATCAGCCTATTCTCTTCCAAATTCTCCTGTGGCTTGCTTTCTTTCTTTCTTTCTTTCTTTCTTTCTTTCTTTCTTTCTTTCTTTCTTTCTTTCTTTCTTTCTTTCTTTCTTTCTTTCTTTCTTTCTTTCTTTCTTTCTTTCTTTCTTTCTTTCTTTCTTTCTTTCTTTCTTTCTTCTACCTTTAAGATTCCGATGTAATCGCCTATCCAAATATATAACATTAAAAAAAAAGACTTAACATAAGATTATTTTCCCACTTGGAAAAAGCCGAATTATCATCTTCCAGATTGTTTTGCATGCAGTATTTCTCATTGTTAATAATTCTAAATCTGCCTGTGGCTGATCACTTTAAATATGCCGTAGCACAATCCTAATGAATCAAACTGAACGTCAGTGATATTATGTTGTTGCAATAACAAATCAGCCAAATCATAAAACCAAATAAAATAAGCACCAAAACTTTTTAGAGTAGTGCCTGACCTTCCTCTCATCGCTCACAGTAGCCAAGAGTTAAAGAATAGGTGCTGTGATCAAACTATTTTCTCTTCTAGCAATCCACACGATACGTTTTTATTGCTACTGTGGTCAAGATCATCTTGAATAAGTAAGATCGACGCTGATTGTTTGTAAGTCCTCGAATGAGAGGTTAAGATGGACAGACAGACCCAGCAAAGAAATTGCACCTTTGGTTGGTTGGACAGGTAGCCTGTTGCAGAAGTTATTTTTTTCAGAAGTCATTTCGGGGTAAAGTTCAATTTGTTTTGCGCTTCCTCCGCGTGGCCTGATGCCTCCCTGCCTCTGTTATTTAGCCACGTTGGCATCCCATTATCTATGGGTCTTTTCCAGCTAGGGGCCACCCGGTGGATCCTGGCAAGAGAGGTAAGAAAGACAGCAAAAGTGTCTGTCTGTCTGTCTGTGTGTGTGTGTGTGTGTGAGAGAGAGAGAGAGAGAGAGAGAGAGAGAGAGAGAGAGGAGGGAGGGAGGGAGGGAGGGAGGGAGGGAGAGAGAGAGAAAGAGAAAGAGAGAGAGAGAAAGAGAGAGAGAGAGAGAGGTCGCTGCCAGCAAAACTGCCTTCTTACGTCTGCAAAGCTGCCTTCTTACGTCTGTCCCTTTGTACGACCAACGCGCCCGTCCAGGGCTTCTCTCAGCGCCGCTCCGGGATCTCTCGCCCACGCCAGAAGAACTGGAGCGACTCACCGGTCGCAGCGGGGGATTTTTATCAGGGGCTGAAAAGGGGAAGCGGGGACGGGGTGGGCAGTCCCTTCGGGCGCCCCCCTCCCCCCCAGGGGAGCAGCGGCCAGGCAGAAAAGCTGAGTGTGGCGGAGGAAGAAGCCGCACGTGACGCTCATCCTCCTCCGCCCCTGCTGAGCCTCAAGTCATTTGTTAACCTGAGCGGGGCTGATAAGAGGCGCGGCCGCCCGGAGGCATTTAACCCTTCTCAGGTGCCCGGACGTTGGATCCGAGGAGGGCACGCTCTGCAGCTGAAGAGGCCTCGGAGGACACCGTGGAATGAGAAGGGGGGGCGGCCGCCGGCCGTTCTGCAGGAATGATCCCCTCTGAGTCAAGCTGAAGCAATAGCAATAGCAGTTAGACTTCTATACCGCTTCGTAGGGCTTTCAGCCCTCTCTAAGCGGTTTACAGAGTCAGCATATCGCCCCCAACAACAATCCGGGTCCTCATTTCACCCACCTCGGAAGGATGGAAGGCTGAGTCAACCTTGAGCCGGTGAGATTTGAACAGCCGAACTGCAGATAACAGTCAGCTGAAGTGGCCTGCAGTACTGCACCCTAACCACTGCGCCACCTCGGCTCTAGATAGATAGATAGATAGATAGATAGATAGATAGATAGATAGATAGATAGATAGATAGATAGATAGATAGATAGATAGATAGATAGATAGATAGATAGATAGATAGATAGATAGATAGATAGATAGATAGATAAGAGATATGGATGGATGGACGGACAGACAGACAGAGATATAGAGATATAGATAGATAGATAGATAGATAGATAGATAGATAGATAGATAGATAGATAGATAGATAGATGATAGATAGATAGATAGCAACAGCAGTTAGACTTATATACTGCTTCATAGGGCTTTCAGCCCTCTCTAAGCGGTTTACAGAGTCAGCATATTGCCCCCAACAACAATCTGGGTCCTCATTTCACCCACCTCGGAAGGATGGAAGGCTGAGTCAACCTTGAGCCGGTGAGATTAGAACCTCTGAACTGCAGATAGCAGTCTGCTGAAGTGGCCTGCAGTACTGCACTCTAACCACTGCGCCACCTCGGCTAAAAAGAGGGAGTCATCCCGCTCGAGCCTGGAGACAGACACCCCCCCCCCCAGCCTGAGATCTTGGTGAGATCCTGTGCAGATAAGGGAGATCTTTGGATGCTAAAACATAAACGGGAAAGGATTTTGTGTCACTTAGGCAGATAAAAGGTCAAAGGCTGCTGACGCTCCACGCAGAGATAACAAGGAAGATGGCTCAAGGGGGGGAGCTGACCTTGAATGCTACCCTTCAATCCTACTTGATCCTCCTGAATCAGATAAGCACAACGAAGCTGACTTTTAATATCTAAATAAAATGTGATGGGTAGCCATTAATTATGACTGCATGTGCAATGGGAGAAATCTTCAGGATCATGTTGGGAATGAACACCAGGACACTGACATCTCTTTCAAGCCTTGAGAGTCAACTACTGCAGGCCACTTCAGCTGACTATTATCTGCAGTTCAGCGGTTCTAATCTCACCGGCTCAAGGTTGACTCAGCCTTCCATCCTTCCGAGGTGGGTGAAATGAGGACCCAGACTGTGGGGGTGATATGCCGGCTCTGAAAGCCCTATGAAGTGGTATATAAGTCTAACTGCTGTTGCTATCTATCTATCTATCTATCTATCTATCTATCTATCTATCTATCTATCTATCTATCTATCTATCTATCTATCTATCTATCTATCTATCTATCATCTATCTATCTATCTAGAGCCGAGGTGGCACAGTGGTTAGAGTGCAGTACTGCAGGCCACTTCAGCTGACTGTTATCTGCAGTTCGGCTGTTCAAATCTCACTGGCTCAGGGTTGACTCAGCCTTCCATCCTTCCGAGGTGGGTGAAATGAGGACCCAGACTGTGGGGGTGATATGCCGACTCTGAAAGCCCTATGAAGTGGTATATAAGTCTAACTGCTGTTGCTATCTATCTATCTATCTATCTATCTATCTATCTATCTATCTATCTATCTATCTATCTATCTATCTATCTATCTATCTATCTATCTATCTATCTATCATCTATCTATCTATCATCTATCTATCTATCTATCTAGAGCCGAGGTGGCACAGTGGTTAGAGTGCAGTACTGCAGGCCACTTCAGCTGACTGTTAGCTGCAGTTCAGCGGTTCAAATCTCACCGGCTCAAGGTTGACTCAGCCTTCCATCCTTCCGAGGTGGGTGAAATGAGGACCCAGACTGTGGGGGCGATATGCTGACTCTGTAAACAGCTTAGAGAGGGCTGAAAGCCCTATGAAGCGGTATATAAGTCTAACTGCTATTGCTAAGTTATCACAACATAACCCAGAATAAAAAAAGGAAAACATAAAATGGTGCTCTTTTGGAGTGCGTTGAAGATAAGTTTTCCATCAAAACACAGTTGTAAAATAAAAAAAGATAAAAATGCAGCGCATTTCACAGAAGAGTTCTCCTTGCATCGTATGCTCAATCGCCTTCCTGGCTAGCAAGATCAAAAAACCAAGACTGGCTAGCAAGATGCCAGGGCAGGGAGGGAGTTGGGGACCTCTGGACTTGGGTACGGCAAACCCTTCCCATAAAAGACAACTTGCCTGTCCATGGGTTAATACATCAGTTTCAACAGGGAGAGGGAGGCCTAGGATATTTAAAGGGCCTCACGGGTGAAAACCATGTAACAGTCTCCAGCAAGTGCCAAGAGGGCCACATGAAAGCAGTGTATAACAGTTTTGTTGAAGCCAGAGAAAGTTCCAGTTACTGTCCCATGTCTGGATCTGGACACCATGCCCTGCTCTTGAACATCTTTGGAGAAAAAGAAGGCCAGGCCACTGGGCTAATAGATAAGAGAGCCTGGAAGTGGGGACCTTGATTTGGATTCCATGCTGTTGCAAACCCTTTTGGCAATTAGTGAAACACAGTAGGGTTAATTTCTGAATCAGGAGTTGTGGGCTGGGGAATTGCACTGATGGGTTCTCACTTTCTTACACTTCTCTTGAAATGAAAAGAACGCCTCGGGCAAAAATTCACTTAATTTCCATGGGATTTGTTAGTTTAGGTAAATGAAATGCACCGAAAAGTGATATGCAGGAAGTGGCCTGTTCATCTTCCACTATTTGGCAATAGGTGCAAAATTCTTTCGTTTTCTTTTTAAGCTGCTTTATTCTAGCTGAGCATTCTCCTGCTGAACAGATATGGAAAGTCCCGATCAGAGTAAAAGCATGTCTTAGTTGAGATGCCACATTTAGAAAGAATCTGAGATAAAGCAGGATTCAGCGGCCCTGGGAGAAAAAGCTACTTTAAGATTATCCTTTTGTATAGACTTTAGTCTACAGAGAACCATAATCTTAATTTTGAGAGGCAGTTTGATGCAGTGGTTAAAGCATCGGGCTAGAAATTGGGAAATTATGAGGTCCAGTCCCACCTTAGACATGAATCCAGCTGGATGATTCTGGGCTAGTCCCTCTATTGCAATCCTAGGAAAAAGGCAGAGGCAACCACTTCCAGAAAAACCTTGATAATAATCACACACACACACACACACACACACACACACACACACACACACACACTCTTTTGTTAACCAGATTGCACTATTTTGAATAGTCCAGGATTAGTTTCATCAATAGAATGAAAAAAATGTCAAATAGGCGAAGACAGCTGATGAACAATTATAGAATGATCAAAAATTTGATGTCGAGTGGTGTGATGGAAAATTGTGAAGCTCAGTGTATATATGGCACATAACGATGTTAAATTGATTATTATGATTGATTAGAGAGCCGAGGTGGTGCAGTGGTTAGAGTGCAGCACTGCAGGCCACTTCAGCTGACTGCTAGTTCTGCAGTTCGGCTGTTCAAATCTCACCGGCTCAAGGTTGACGCAGCCTTCCATCCTTCCGAGGTGGGTGAAATGAGGAGCCGGATTGTTGTTGGGGGCGATATGCTGACTCTGTAAACCGCTTAGAGAGGCCTGAAAGGCCTATGAAGCGGTATATAAGTCTAACTGCTATTGCTATTATCTGCACAACAGTAGTCTTATGCATCGTCACCTTAGAACAAGCTCATTTGGCCTAGAACAATTTTACTTCTGAAACAACAACAACAAAAAAAAGATGAATACATTTAGCCCTTATTTGATTGCTTTCCTCCCTCTCTCTGTAATAGTGAAATGAAGAAGCTTGGTGGTTATCGCATCACTGATGGGGTACCTCAAGGAATGTGTGTGACAGTTATCATGATACCACAGATGTCCCTGCACCCCCCAACCCCCGCCCCACAAATCTTGGGACTTTGCTGTCCTCACATCAGTACTTCCTTATTCCTCTCTGTACATGTAGATATACGATCATCAGGAGATAGATAAGGGAGACCAGCAAGGTCCTGGTTCCCCCTTTCCCAGCTTTCTTCTTGCTTCAGTTCTAGGCTTCCACAGCACCGTTCCCTGACCTATCCAGACTCTTAGTCAGCAAGCATAGCAATAGCAATAGCAGCTCTGCTGGCTGGAGAATTCTGGGAGTTGAAGTCCACAAGTCTTAAAGTTGCCAAGTTTGGGAACCACTGCCTTTTATCAATAGAATCTCTCAATTCCCCATTTATCATTATCTTTGCTGTTTGTTTATAATATATACCTTCAATGGCTTGGATGAATTTCTTACCAAAGTCCATCTGCTCCAACTATAATAACATAAATAACCAATTCACATTGTCAAAGGCTTTCTATGCATCCAAAAATATCAAGGCCATTTGTTTTTCCGGGTATGCCTCATAATATTCCAAAGTGTCCCGAATTATTCTCATGTTATTTTTGATTCATTGGTGGGTTTCAATTGTTAGAAGCTCTTCTGTAGGTGTGGCCTGCTTTGTGGGAGTGTCTTGCCAGCCATCTGACCGGGTGGGCGTGGCTTGCCAGCCATGTAATTGAGTGGGAGTGGCTTGGCAGTCATGTGACTGTCTGGACGTGGCCAACTTGTAAAATGTAGTGAAACTCACTTAACAACGCTCTTGCTTAGCAACCAAAATGTTGGCTCAGAAACTCTAGCATTTGATGCACGCAAGTCTTAAAGCTGTCAAGTTACAAGACCCTTGCTCCCCTAAGCCTTTAGAAAAAAAACCCCAGGGATGTTCAAACTTGACAGCTTTAAGACTTGTGGACTTCAACTCCCAGAATCCCTCCTCCAGTCATGTTGGCTCAGGAACTCTGGCATTGAAGTGTGCAAGTCTTAAAGCTGTCAAGTCACAAGACCCTTGCACCCCTAACCCTTTAGGAAAAAAACCCCCAGGGGTGTTCAAAGTTGACAGCTTTAAGACTTTTAGATAGGACTCTTAGAGGCAGGTGCGGCGATTGGTGAGCCAGCCAATCAGTGAGCGGTGGGCAGGACAAGCAAGGCGTGGGCGGGGGGGAGGGGTCTGGAACCGGTTCTAAACGGCACGGTAGATTTGTGGAACCGCTTCTATAGGAGAGGTTAGAACTGGCCCTGCTTTGATTTGTCTCTTTGGCAGAAACCCATTTTGATCAGGGTGGATGAAATTATTTAAATATCTTTTAAGTCTTTCTGCCAATATTGAAGCGAAGATTTTATAGTCTGAGTTTTTAGCAGGGAGAGTATCCTCTGCTACATTATATTTAAATATATTTACTGTAGTTCACCAACGTTGTTATATTTCACCTCTTTCCTGGAACTGAATTGCACACATCTTAACGTTGCCAAATTTGAAAAAAAACACTGCTGTAATCAATAGTACTGAATGCTGCTAAAGGTCTAAGACCACCAGGCAAAGATCATCCACCATCAGAGCAACTAATGGCGCCCACCCTCAATCTAAATCAAGACTGTAAGGTCTAAATAATCTAGTTTCCTTAGAGCAGTGGTCTCCAACCTTGGCAACTTTAAGACCTTTGGACTTCAACTCCCAGAGTTGAGCTTTGCTGGCTGAGGAACTCTGGGAGTTGAAGTCCACAGGTCTTAAAGTTGCCAAGGTTGGAGACCACTGCCTTAGAGTTCCCTGTAGTTGACATTTTAGTATCCACTAAAAGGTTGGAGACAGGTATCTATCTTAATTAATTCTTAAGAAAACACAGATTCTCCATTTGTAAGTGGCTCCTACACTAGTCACAAAGATAAAAGATCTGATTCTTCAGGAGAAAGAAAGAAAAAATAGTTACAAGTGTGTTTCAGATCTTTCTTTAGTCAATGCCCATCGGAGGCCCTGAAAATGAATATGCAACTATGAAGAAGCTACTTTTCATCATTTAAAATTAGTGGGCCAGTACAATAATTGTGGAGTGAGATAATCCGACACTCTATTTTAAAACTATTATTAGTACTGTAATGAAGACCTGAAAAAGTTGAGTTTCTTACGAAACCTAGAAAGAGGTTAACTGGATTTTTAAATTATTAAAACAGAATAAAAAGTTAAAACATGACATGAATCATAGTTCAGTTTTGAGTTGAGTTGAGTTTATTGGTCTTGTATGCCGCCCACTCCCGAAGGACTCCGGGAGGCTTACAATAAACAAGGGAAGGGGATAAATAAACAAAACAACACTTTAAAATACACAACATTCACAGTTACCGTGGGGCTGGATATTTCACAAGCCCCCCGGCCTGCTGGAGCAGCCAGGACTTGGTGGCTTTGCGGAAGGCCGGGAGGGTCGTAAGGGTCCGGATCTCCATGGGGAGATCGTTCCAGAGGGCCGGAGCAGCAACAGAGAAGGCTCTCCCCTGGGGAGTCGCCAGCCGACATTGGCTGGCAGATGGGATCCGGAGGAGACCTAACCTGTGAGATCTGATCGGTCTATGGGAGGTAATTGGCAGGAGGCGGTCTCTCAGGTACCCAGGTCCAATGCCATGTAGGGCTTTATAGGTAACGACCAGCACCTTGAAGCGTGTCCGGAGACTAATGGGTAGCCAGTGCAGCTCGCGGAGGATAGGTGTGACGTGGGTGTACCTGGGTGCACCCACAATCGCTCGCGCGGCTGCGTTCTGGACTAACTGAAGTCTTCAAACACTCTTCAAGGGCAGCCCCATGTAGATATGTAATTCTTTTTAAAAAAATATTTGTAGTCATGAAGGCAATTTCATAAGTGTGTGTTAGTACCCCCTTTATTTGATGGAATATATCAGTATAATTTATATATCAAACAAATATGGGAAAGTGAAGGTAAGCCAAGTAACAATAAATGTATAGGTAAAATAAAAAATGTATTGCTTACAATCTTTGAGAGTTGTAATCCAACATCTGGTTTGGAAGAGGCATAAAGATATATTTAACAATAGATTCTATTTGCTGTTTTAATTTTGTTATGATGATTATGCTAAATAAAATCTCATCAGCTGCTAAATCTTATTGTATTTATCCGAAGAAACATTCAGGCTACCTAAATAAAGTCTAAGCTATATTTGGAAATGAAAAATTCCATGAACTGGCCTATCGGATAAAAATAAAATGAAAAAAGTAGGGTGAGAATAGAGGAAGCAACAGATTCTCACAGAAGACAAGTCATATTGTCCTGACAGTGTTATTATACAGAGTTTTAACGTAAGAGGGGAGGAAGGCGGTGAACCAGTTCTTCTTATTATTAGGAATTCTATCAGGCTCATAAATATTAATGGCTAAATATAACTATTCGTTGGTGAATACTGTATAACACTAATCCAGCCATATCTAAGGGCCTGGCCCAGGGGTGGGTTTCAAAAATTGTTCGAACCTACTCTGTGGGTGTGGCCTCCTTTGTGGGAGTGGCTTGCCGCCCCATGTGACTGGATGGGAGTGGCTTGCCACCTGTGTGACCGGATATGAAGATGCTGACGGACACTTGTCAGAACCACCTTAAATTACCCCACACGCAGCACTGGCATGCATAAGAATAGGATGTAAACTTGTTTTTTAAAAGGCATCTTTGGTTTGCGTTAAAACAACTTCAACACACGCAATGTTCTGATTGCACCACAAACGCAGTAGTCATCCTTACCTTTCACAGAGGCCCTGAGTTTTATAAATATGAGCATGATAGTGTAGAATAATCATATCCAAGGACCAGTGGTGGGTTTCAGAAAATTTTGGAAGCTCTTCTGTAGGTGTGGCCTGCTTTCCGGGTCCACTGGTGGAACCTCTTCTAACCGATTCGGTAGATTTGACGAACCGGTTCTACCGAATAGGTGCGAACTGGTAGGAACCCACCTCTGGTCTGGCCTTAAAGCCTCGGATTGTAATTGGATCCAATTCTTGTTTTTTTTTTTTAAAAAAAACTCCAACCTCATAGAGAATTAGCACTGATGGGGATTATGGATTGTCATCCAGGCAACACAGGTTTCTAACTATAACAGAGATAACAATTATTTATTTATCGCTATATTTGGTTGGATATTTTAGTGCAATCCAAATGTTTTCAAGTATTCCATATTTATGGAATATTGCATTCCAGGGCTCATTCATAGGTTTTGATTGCCTATATAGGAATATACCCGGTATGCACTATGATCGTATATTACAAGGAAATTTAATGGTAGTGGGCAAAGCATCTTTCAACAAAGCTTGCGTGCCTTTATTTATCTTCTCACTCAGAATCTCTTATTAAGCCCCTCAAACTTCAACATTTCTGATTAATCAGTTTGCAAGTAATTAACTAAAGACCTTTTTCCTGCTATTGAACTAACATGCTAACCACTCATTCTCTTGAGTTGTCGCAAACTCAAGAATGAGTTTGCGAATGAGAGCCGAGGTGGCGCAGTGGTTAAATGCAGCACTGCAGGCTACTTCAGCTGACTGCTAGTTCTGCAGTTCGGCGGTTCAAATCTCACCGGCTCAGGGTTGACTCAGCCTTCCATCCTTCCGAGGTGGGTAAAATGAGGACCCGGATTGTTGTTGGGGGCGATATGCTGACTCTGTAAACCGCTTAGAGAGGGCTGAAAGCCCTATGAAGCGGTATATAAGTCTAAAAAAAAATAGGCCATTTCCACAGCTAGTAGCTTTATGGCCTCTGTTTCGAGTAATTGCTGAATGGTGTTCTTTGAATAGGTGAGTGGGCCATAATAGGTGAGTGTATTTGTCTAGCTTTGCAGCCAAAGTATCCAAGGCCATCTGTAGGGGAGGTTTTTAAAAAAGTCAAGATAATAGGCACATGAGTGATCTGCCTTGAACCTTTTTTTGCAAATAGAAGCTTCCAGGGTCCCATTAGGCATCTCACGTCTATGGAGATCCTCAGTCATTCAGGTCATAGCTAAGGTGCTTTTTCAAGAGACAACTGGACTTTCTGGGAGGGGGGGTTTGAAGGTGTTTCACTTCTCATCCAAGAAGCTTCTTCAGCTCTGACTGGATGGTGGGGAACGGAAGGATTTATATTCCTTGCAGATAGCTGGTCGTTTGCATCCTTTTAGAAAGTCCTTGAGGCCACCTGGAGGTTTATTTGCGTCCTTGGGGGTCACCTGAGTGGTGCAAATGGATGTTGAGCCTTCTTGGAACAGTTGAAACAACTGTGTTGTACACTAGAGATAGATGTCATATCCCTCCCTCTCGGTTGGGAGAGGGCTGTTCAATTTTGACATAGATGGGCTCTTTGACCCCCTCTTTCAAACCAGAGTCCTCTCTGTCCAAAATGTGGACTTCGAAAGGGTGGCCTTTGTTTTTAAAATACAGATGGACTGCTGAATCTTGTCCTGATGAGTTTTTTCTCCTATGTTTGGCTCCTTGTTGCCCTCGCCCCTCCTAATGATCCCTCTTAAGAGAGGAAGAGGAAGAGAGACAATAGCCCTTCTGTGGCTGCTGATGAGGAAACAGCTGATACAGGAACAGTGGCTTCCCCCCATGACTTCTCTTTTGTGGGCAAAGAGGAGCCTGTGTTTATGGGCCATGACAGCCATCTTTCTGTCTTCACTGTTCCTGGATTTTTCTACATTGCTATTTCTGCCCTCTTCCCATGTGCAATTTGGGCAGATCCCCAGTTCCAATCACAGGAAACCAATGGGAAAACACCAAGGGAGGCCCAGAGCCAAATGCTTCCAAGATGTTCAGTTAGCTGGTTCCTGTGGAGAACTGGAAGCCATTGGCTGCTGGGAATGGTGGCACAATGGTTAAATGCAGCACTGCAGGCTACTTCAGCTGACTGGAGTTCTGCAGTTCGGCTGTTCAAATCTCACCGGCTCAAGGTTGACTCAGCCTTCCATCTTTCCGAGGTGGGTGAAATGAGGACCCAGACTGTGGGGGGGGGGGCAATATGCTGACTCTGTAAACCGCTTAGAGAGGGCTGAAAGCCCTATGAAGCGGTAGATAAGTCTAACTGCTATTGCTATTGCTATTGCTATTCTTTTGTCCACTGTAAATTTCTTGAATTGTTGGGTATTGCAAAGAGGAAAAGTGGCCTGTTGCAATTTAGTGGAAACTTATTCGGGATACTATTAAAGCTGGCTTGGGTAGAGCAGTATTGAAGGTGTTGGAAGCTTCTGAATAAAAGGTGGGATGTCCCTCTTATAAATAACTTTGGAGCTCTGCCTGGATGGAAAGATGATGGAAAGATGATATCAAAACTACAGAGGGCACAGAAGGAAATTAGAAAATATACTGCTAGAAGACAGGGCAAACTCTGAGAGAAAGGGTGGCAGCGGATGTTGGCTGCCTAGCCAGAGGGGTGTTTATGCTTATATGACTCTCCCATGAGAAGACAACTAACTACCCTTTTAATATACAGGATGATAAAGTATTATCAGTGTTTATACAACTTAAACCTGAGCTGAAATAGCTGTCAGGGTTCCAAATAAGACCCAAAATTAAATCAGAGTCCAAGGCAAAGTATTGCTCTAAGTTCCAATTTATTAAGAGAGACATGTTGGCACATCTGTGAAAACCTAAATCTGAAAGCTTTCCGGTTTTCCCCACCCAGTTGAGAGTTCATGATCTTGCCCCCACACCCACAAGTCCATCACCTGGTCCAATCTTCCACTGCCACACTGGCAGTTCCACCCACCCAGTTCCGGTTCAGGCTCAGCGGTGTAGAAACAAAAGGTGACCTTGGCTTCTAGAACGGAATCTTATTTTGACATCAACACATTCTACTCCTTACTATTCCCCCTCCCAATTCCCCACTAATGAAACAGCATAGTAGAATAGGATATTAGTGTGGCAGGCCAAAGATCCCAAAAGGAATTGGCTGAAGACCTGACAATAGTATTAGCTGAAAGAGGCGTGTACTACAGTGATGCAAAATGATTTGGAATGCAAATACTCAGCATCTTCCTGCCATTCAAGTGAGTGGCTCCTTTAAGAGTTGCGTGAACTTTAGTAAGTGCACAAAATAAGCGGGTAGGAGAGCTGGGAGAAAGCTCTCCCATTGCTCAACGTAGTAGTCTTGGGCTTGAAAGTAGTATTGCTCTTTTTTTAAAAAAAAATGGAAATATAGATTCCACCCCCCTCTCCAGTCACAATGCTGTGCATACAATTTATAAATTTATATCCAAAAGGCTGCAAAGCCTACTGACTTTAATCAAAGATGCAAGTTCAGCATTGCAAAACCCAGCTCGCTTTTTAGAGTACCAGGAGAAATAGTTACTACCAGTGTCCAGAAGCTGAGCTGCTAAGCCTTTCCCCATTGCCATTTCAATGCCACTAAAAACCCCGTTTGCTCACTAGGTTAAATATGAAAGGCAAACTGGAGGAGGAGGAGGAGGAGGAGGAGGAGGAAGAGGAGATGAATTAGATAAGGCCTCAGCTCTGTACCTTGTCTTTGGCTTCGACTTTTCTCTTTTTTCCTCTTGGGCACAATATTTTTTCCTTTCAAAAGGAGATGTGCTAAATTCTCCCTGTGACATGCTCTTTCCATACCTAACCATCTTATGGCTTTACTCTATGACTTGTTGGCAGCAGTGAATCATTGGAATAAGATTTTGTTGTTGTTGTTGTTCAGGCTGCATCTGCTACATTGGTAGAAGTTCACTTCCTGATTAATCCTGAAAAGTCACGATTTCCTATTCCTCAATATTGGGATAGTTCCCACCTTCTGGAGGGCTCCCTATTCCTCAGTCCCAGCTTAAGTTACCAGAATATTGCACTTTTTAATATCTTCATCCCTTTATCAGATGGATCTGTAGATGGCACCACTTGAAGCTCATTCCTTATTAGAGCCGAGGTGGCGCAGTGGTTAGAGTGCAGTACTGCAGGCTACTTCAGCTGACTGCTAGTTCGGCAGTTCGGCTGTTCAAATCTCACCGGCTCAGGGTTGACTCAGCCTTCCATCCTTCCGAGGTGGGTAAAATGAGGACCCGGATTGTTGTTGGGGGCAATATGCTGACTCTGTAAACCGCTTAAAAAGAGCCGAGGTGGCGCAGTGGTTAAATGCAGCACTGCAGGCTACTTCAGCTGACTGCAGTTCTGCAGTTCGGCTGTTCAAATCTCACCAGCTCAGGGTTGACTCAGCCTTCCGTCCTTCCGAGGTGGGTAAAATGAGGACCCGGATTGTTGTTGGGGGCAATATGCTGACTCTGTAAACCGCTTAGAGAGGGCTGAAAGCCCTAGGAAGCGGTATATAAGTCTAATTGCTATTGCTATTGCTAAATCAAGTAAGTAATTCCAAATATATTAAAGATATTAAAGTTATAATGCTGTATAGCAGTGGTTCCCAAACTTGGCAACTTGGAGAATTCTGGGAGTTGAAGTCCACAAGTCTTAAAGTTGCCAAGTTTGGGAACCACTGCTGTATAGTAATGGAATTATAAATAGTTATAAAACAATTTCAGCTTGGCCACCATCATAGTAACAATTAGTGATGGTATTGTGAAGCCTGCAAGATGACTGAATGGCAACACATTGTTACAAGTTCCACTCCCTTCTTCTTGATGAAGCATCTCATTGAATTTTATTGAATCCTTTTTTTGACCATATTTTTGAACTTACACACACTTTTCAAAACGCTCAATGTTCCTATTTCTTTATACTCCAAGCTTAATCTGCCTGTTCCTCCGGAGAGCACCTTGAATCTTCCAGCACCTCCTCAAATCCCTCTATAAATCCACTCTTATATTATAATCTTCAGGGGTCTTTTCAGAAATATTCCCTTTCATATTCCTGAAGTTCAGGGTCAGGTCACATTTAAATCTCTAGTACAGAAATGAAATTTTGGGAATGTGTTGTTCTTCCTTCCGTCAACAAGTGGCACTCTTTAATTAAATTTCAACATTAAGCCATTCCCCCCCCCCCAATTTTCCATGATGTAAAGATAATGTTAATTTTTGAATAAATAATTCCAGCGTTTCAAAATGCCTTTCCAGTAAAACTCCTGTCCAGTTTAAAAGTCCAATTTTCTGTATTTTTAGCCATTAGGAAAGCAAATGATACAGTAAAATGAAGAAAAACTTGTCTAAATCTATATTGATGAAAGTAAACTATAGGGCTGTGCAGCACTACAAAAATAGTCCAGAAAAAAAAAAGTACTTTGGGCACAAATGACATCTGCATCTGACTCTTTAAAGAACAGTCTCTTTGGCAGGATTGTCCACTGCTCATTAAAAGTGGCAGACAGGTGCTAGATTCATCTCATGGTAGACCCCAAACTATATTTTCAAAATTGAATCTGAAGTTACCCTGTAATCTGCAGGATACAGCACAAACTCTGCAGCAGAAGCATTTCTAAAAACATAAGTAGCAGATTTATATTTTAAACATTTTGATGAAGCCGATTTTATCTCTGGGTCATAGGTTGCCCTAAAATATAGATGAAAGTAAGACGTTTATTTTTTTCCGTTCATGGTTAAACTAAACTTCGATCCACACGTGTTTGCTGAAACAAAATGCAGCACTGCAGGCTACTTCAGCTGACTGCAGTTCTGCAGTTCGGCTGTTCAAATCTCACTGGCTCAGGGTTGACTCATCCTTCCATCCTTCCGAGGTGGGTGAAATGAGGACCCGGATTGTTGTTGGGGGCGATATGCTGACTCTGTAAACCGCTTAGAGAGGGCTGAAAGTCCTATGAAGAGGTATATAAATCTAACTGCTATTGCTATCTATCTATCTATCTATCTATCTATCTATCTATCTATCTATCTATCTATCTATCTATCTATCTATCTATCTATCTATCTATCTATCTATCTATCTATCTATAGCCAAGGTGGCGCAGTGGTTAGGGTGCAGTACTGCAGGCCACTTCAGCTGACTGTTATCTGCAGTTCAGCTGTTCTAATCTCACCGGCTCAAGGTTGACTCAGCCTTCCATCCTTCCGAGGTGGGTAAAATGAGGACCCAGACTGTTGTTGGGGGCAATATGCTGACTCTGTAAACCGCTTAGAGAGGGCTGAAAGCCCTATGAAGCGGTATATAAGTCTAACTGCCATTGCTATTGCTAAACCCGGTATTGGCTTCCAGAAAATCCAGGTAGGATGGAAGCATTGTGGGCAGCTTAAAATTCTTGGAACAGAAGTAGGATACAGTAGAAATATTTGCAGTGCAAAAAAAAGCTCTCTCTCAGTTGATCAACGTGGCTAATGAGACCACACTAATTTGGCAAACTTAGGAAAAGTGTGTTTAAAAACAAGAGCTTGATCTATGACAGTGTTTCTCGACCTTAGCGACTTTAAGTCCTGTGGACTTCAACTCCCAGAATCCCCCAGCCAGCTTTGCTGGCTGGGGGATTCTGGGAGTTGAAGTCCACAGGACTTAAAGTCGCCAAGGCTGAGAAACACTGATCTATGATGAAGGGATGGCAGGGTTTATTTTGTGTGCAGGAAAAGCGCCATCTGGTGGTTGCAACAGATTCAAGGACCATGTTGAGATGATGTCTTTTCCAGGTACATTGAAGTCCCTGCAGAGATGAAGTCCTTGGGGCTTCTTTGGGGGGGTCAACAGCTGAGTGATTCAATGTCCAGATGCAAGTGAACCAGACAGAACTTTATATACTTTAGCCTGGTGAAGGGAAGTTGCTCTCTTCCCTTTTGCACGGGACTGTTTGTTCCCAAATTCTGGAATGCATTGAGAATTGCTGTCAGCCTTCAGTCTTTCCACTTTTGGGGAAGAGAGTCAAGGAATTAACAGCCACAGATAAGAGTTCAGCAACCGAGAACCTCACATTTAAGTTTTATAGTATAAATCTTACAAGATTATATTCTGTTCAACGTGACGTAATCATGAAAAAACACTCTAGAACTTATAAGAACAGTTAAAGTCTGTAGCGTAGGAAGTGCATTTTTAAAATAAGTCCGGGATCCTCAAGTTTTTTTTTTATTAATGGGCCATTAATAAATGTTTGTTTGTTTGTTTGTCTGTCTGTCTGTCTGTCTGTCTGTCTGTCTGTCTGTCTGTCTGTCTGTCTATCTATCTATCTATCTATCTATCTATCTATCTATCTATCTATCTATCTATCATCTATCTATCTCTATCTATCTATCTATCTATCTCTATCTATCTATCTATCTATCTATCTCTATCTATCTATCTATCATCTATCTATCTATCTATCTATCTATCTATCTATCTATCATCTATCTATCTATGTATCTATCATCTATCTATCTATCATCTATCTATCTATCATCTATCTATCTATCTATCTATCTATCTATCTATCTATCTATCATCTATCTATCTATCTCTATCTATCTATCTCTATCTATCTATCTATCTATCTATCTATCTATCTATCATCTATCTATCTATCTATCTATCTATCATCTATCTATCTCTATCTATCTATCATCTATCTATATCTATCTATCTATCTATCTATCTATCTATCATCTATCTATCTATCTATCTATCTATCTATCTATCATCTATCTATCTATCTATCTATCTATCTATCATCTATCTATTATCTATCTATCTATCTATCTATCTATCTATCTATCTATCTATCATCTATCTATCTATCTATCTATCTATCTATCAATCATCTATCTATCTATCTATCTATCATCTATCTATCTATCTATCTATCTATCTATCTATCTATCTATCATCTATCTATCTCTATCTATCTATCATCTATCTATATCTATCTATCTATCTATCTATCTATCTATCTATCTATCTATCTATCATCTATCTATCTATCTATCTATCTATCAATCATCTATCTATCTATCTATCTATCTATCTATCTATCTATCATCTATCTATTATCTATCTATCTATCTATCTATCTATCTATCTATCTATCTATCTATCATCTATCTATCTATCTATCTATCTATCTATCTATCTATCTATCTATCTATCTATCTATCTATTTATTTGTCTTGTATGCCGCCCACTCCCGGAGGACTCCGGGCGGCTCACAAAAGACAAGGGAAAGGGGGGAACGAGACAAAGACAACATATTAAAACAAAACCAACATTCACAATTTCCGTGGAGGTAAATGCTTCTCAGCCCCCCCCCCCCCCCCCCCAGCCTGCTGGAACAGCCAGGACTTGGTGGCTTTGCGGAAGGCCGGGAGGGTCGTAAGGGTCCGGATCTCAACAGGGAGCTCGTTCCAGAGGGCCGGAGCTGCAACAGAGAAGGCTCTCCCCCGGGGGAGTCGCCGACATTGGCTGGCAGATGGAATCCGGAGGAGACCCAACCTGGGCGATCTAATTGGTCTGAGAGAGGTACAGAGTTGTAGAAAATATGAGTAGCTGAAAGGTGACTATGGGATTGTAGGAATTTTCTGATCTTGGCTTTCCATTTGCCGGGTTTCATTAAGTGAGGTTTGTTGGTTCATTATGGGATGGAGTGTAGCTTCTCCAAAAGGGCTGAAGGCAGGTAATAAAACCTCTGCAGATTAGTATTTAATAAATTAGTATTTAATAAATTTATAGGCCGCCCAATCCCGAAGGACTCCGGGCGGCTTACAGAAAATACATTTTTTTAAAAAAAATAAAGAATTAAAAAATAGAGAAAGAAACAGATTAAAAAGAACCACGTCATGCACCCAGTCTAATCGGGGCTGGACCTCAGTCGTGAGGTCAACAGCCAGGGGCCTGCCGGAATAGCCAGGTCTTAATAGCCTTTCGGAAGGCCGCAAGAGCGGGAAGGGTCCGGATCTCTGGGGGTAGTTTGTTCCACAGGGTCGGAGCGGCTACAGAGAAGGCCCTCCCCCGGGGAGCCGCCAGCCGACATTGTCTGGTTGACGGCACCGGGAGAAGGCCCACCCTGTGCGATCTTATCGGCCGTTGGGAGGTATGCGGCAGAAGACGGTCTCGCAGATGAAAAACCAAGCGCAGAGAATCCAAAATATGTGTAAATAAAACCAGCAAGAGTATTCAGAGGCAGACGCTTAAGGTCCAAGCAGATAAATAAAATCTATCCAGGGAACTAAAAACAGGAAGTTCTCCACTGAGAAGCATTTATTCAGTAACCGTTTGAAGTCACAGTGAAAAAACGTACTTCAATTGGTCCTCACACTTAGGACGGTTGCAGCATCCCCAAGGTCCCACGTTCCAAATTCAGGTGGCTTGAAAAATGGCAAGTATTTGCAATTGAGTCCTGAGGTCATGTGATCACTATTTGCAACCTTCCCAGATGACTTTTAACAAGGCAAGTCAACGGGGGGATGCTGGTGTTGCTTGATGAGCACATTATTCACTTAACTCAGTGTTTCTTAACGTTAGCAGCTTTAAGATGGGTGGACTTCAACTCCCAGAATTCCACAGCCAGCAAAGCTGGCTGTGGAATTCTGGGAGTTGAAGTCCACCCATCTTAAAGCTGCTAAGGTTAAGAAACATGGACTTAACTACCGTGAATCACTTAAGCATGGCAAAAAAAACATTGTAAAATCATGCATGACTCACTTAACCGGCTCGCTTAGCAACAAAAATTCTGGACCCAGTCGTGGCCATTAGTTGTAGCTGTATTTATAGCTGACAGAATGCCTAAAAATCTAGGCACTTGGTCCTCATGGTGGGGGGAGAAATAGAAAAAAGATATATGTAGAAAACAGGCTGAAAAAACAGATCAAAAGCAGAGGTAACCCTGGCTTGCTAGCTCTGCTCCCTCTAGTGGTCAATAAGTTTTTTTTTATTTTTTTTATAACAATATACGTTTATTTCCATTTCATTCCATACAGTCACATGTATACTGTGCATAACTGGGGCATATAACATTGAATAATAAACACAGCCCTCGCTTTTATAGACAATACCCCCCCAAATAGACAATACCCCTCCAAATACAAACCCAATATACCACCTTGACCCACCATACACCCTCTTTCACCCCCCTCCTTTCATTCTTCCTTCCAACTTTCCCCTCTACTTCCTACTTCCCCTCCCCCTCTATCGCTCCTCTCTCCCAATACATTCCCTCCGTTCCTTCTCCTCCTACCTCCAATCCTCCCTCCCACCCTCTCTACCCCTCTTTCTTCTTTCACTCTACTCCTCCCTTCGGTGTATTTCTATTGTCTATCAATATGTTCAGCTTGTCCTATTTTTACACTAACGTTAAAAAGTCACAGTATACAAGTGCAATCATGTGCTTTAAGAACTTACACATATTATATTTCCCCCCTCCCCCTCCCCCTAAAACCCCACCTCCCTTCCCTCCGCCCGACTTCCCAGAGCCCGTACACGGTATAACTTTTTAACAAACACAGTCTAAATTATCTTAAAACAAAGCAGAAAAAAAAAGAGAAGGTCAATAGGATCTCTACGTTGAACTCAGCTTCTTACTGTTACCCAAACTTTAAACAGTTTAAGTTATTGCTAATCTTAAGCATAGACTATCTGGAGTTTCTTAGTCCCATATTTGCTTTGTGTATAATCAATAATCAATGTGGTCAATAAGTTAAGAGGCACAATGTACACATTGCTTCTGCAGATGGATTTGAACAGATAAATACAGGGGTGTCAAACTCAATTTCACTGAGGGCTGCATCAGGATTGTGTTTGACCTTCGGGGGACCTGGATGGGCATGGTCAGCTCGATTGTCACGGGATACATTCAGCCCTCCTGAGCTCCATTCTCGGGTGTGATGGTCCTTCTCTTCACTTCTTCTTGCTTGGATCTTGACTGAATCGACAGCAAAATCACAATTACACCAAACGAAAAACTCTTCGACTCCCTTCCCCAAAGTGAAAAGATTGAAGGCTGACTGCAATGCTCAAAGGGCTGCATTCCGGAATTTGGGAACAAACACAGCGGATCTTATCTGCTAAGCTGGATGTCCAGTCCCCTTCAAACATGAGAGGTGAGGGCTGAAGCCAATCAGGCCTTTATATAGTAAAATCTTAAATTGTGCCTAGAAAAGAAATAGCAATCGGTATAGGTCTTTTAATACAGTCAAAATGAGCTCCTGCTTGCATGCTTTGGTGTTATATAGCAATAGCAGTTAGACTTATATACCGCTTCATAGGGCTGAAAGCCCTCTCTAAGCGGTTTACAGAGTCAGCATATTGCCCCCAACAACAATCCGGGTCCTCATTTTACCCACCTCGGAAGGATGGAAGGCTGAGTCAACCTTGAGCCGGTGAGATTTGAACCGCCGAACTGCAGAACTAGCAGTCAGCTGAAGTAGCCTGCAGTGCTGCACTCTAACCACTGCACCACCTCGGCTCTGTACATATACCCCTCGGTACATATATTTTGTACCTACTGAGCAGTGGTGGGATTCAAATAATTTAACAGCCGGTTCTCTGTCCCTAATGACCAGCTGGGTAGGTGGGGCTCGGTGGTCATGTGACTGGGTGGGCTTGGCCAACTCAAGGTCACTCAGGTTGATGGGCGCTTCGCCTTAGCTGTGACAATGTAATAAGGGTTAACCGGAGAGGCAGTTTCTGTAAGCAAGGCAATAAAGATTAGGCTAGAAACAACACCAGAATGTTTCCTTCCTGCCTTCCTTACAGGATTAGCCCTGCAAAATGGGAAAAAACAAAATAAGATTTCTTCCAACAACCGTTCTCTGAACTACTTAGAAAGTTGCCAACCGGTTCTCCCGAATAGGTGCGAACTGGCTGAATCCCACCACTGCTACGGAGACTGCAAAGCAAATTCCACCTAAAGTGGCCTCTAGGTGTCAAGTCAAAATGTGTCCGATGCCTGTGACAGTAGGAGCTAGAAATAGCTACAGTTGCTATTTTAAAACTTATTTCAGAATTTGCTTACCAAGTTTTAGTGCCTATTATTCCAAAGCTATTTCTCTACCACCGCTAACCATTCCATCTACAAGAAAAGATTTCAGACACCTGGAAAGATGTAATATGTGCAAGTCAAATGCTAAAACGTTGCCTCCTTACAAAAAGATTGAAAATCAGAAGTTTGCTGGCAATAAATTGAAGGCTTGTCATTAAAATTTGAACGCAAACTTGCCAATATCCGGAGTACACCAGATGCTTGATTTGAAGGATGCCAGGACTACACTTACAGCTGGAAACACAAGTCATTGATGGCACAGGGCTGGGCTGTGGACAGTCGTTGGAGCACCAGCCAATCCACAGCAGGCACCCCATTTTACAGAGCTGACCCCTAGCTCCCCATCCTAAGAAACACATCAAAGCTATGCTACCCACTGAGAGGTGGTTGGGCTATCCAATTCCATAGCCCTGAATATCATAATGTGTTATTAACTGGCTTTATGATTTAATTGGTTGGATTTGTGTATCACATTAAGCCATTACGTAGTTTGTTTATTTTTTTATTATTATTAAAAAAAATTATTTTGTTACATAAACAACACATGCCCACACCAGTGGGGAAAAAAAAATCAAAACACAAAAAAGACAAAAAACAGAAAACAAGGCAGGGGGGAAAAAAGAGAAAAAAACAAAACAAAACAAAACAAAAAAAAGAACACAGGTATATATTATAAAAAAGTATATCAGCTGGTTACAACATGTTTTGGTGCATCTCTTCCATCAATTCATATTAATTCAAATATCTTAACTCAAATGTTTACCATATTGACATCATCATACCTCCACTTTTAGTTGACTACAGTTGTTTAAACGTCCTTCATCCTTAACTATGCCAAAAATTTAATCCATAACCACATGCTAGCATTTCATTTACTTGTTTATAAAATCCTCCATTAACATCAAATCCTCATCCTGTTTTAGCTAAACATCCATAATATTTAATACCAAAAATTCCATCCTCCATGTTTATTATAGTTTATTATCATTCTCCTTTCTTTATGTAATTATATCGTATATCGTAACATTTTCCCCCTATTAGTTAACATTTAACTGTATATAGTTTTATTTTATTTTCTAATAGTGATAATTATTGTGATTAATAACCTTTGTATATGGTCCAAAGTTTGTTTGTTTAATTTTTGACTTGGCATATGGTATGAATTATGGCTCTGCAAAGCATGGTTTGTAATATTTGAACCTAGACAATTGTGGTTTATTTTACACCCACAGTTAAGCAGAACATGCTTTATTGTATTGTGTGAATCTTGGCCAGATGCGATCTTAAGTAAGCATTTTTTTCCAACTCTATCAGGACTGAACACGCAAGGCAGGACTAACCACTGAGCTACGCTCCTTTTAATGGATTGGTTTCAGTTTTTATCATAATGATACAGACTGGCAAATTATCTCCCGAGTGCATTAATCTACTTGTGCCAGGAGAACCAAGTGCCTGTTTGGGAAACGAAGACAGGGCAACTCTGTTACAAAGAAGGAACCATAAAAGACCACAACAACAGGTATTTAAAACTTTGTTTTAAAGATCCAGTTTATTGTTAACCACTTCGCCACCTCGGCGCCAACAGAAGACGAGATAATAATTTTAAAAAATGCTAGACTGTGCAGAGATGAACAGATTGACTTTGAAAATAAAGGATAAAGAGGAATCGGTGTACTTCAAGACATGGGGAAGATTTTATGAATGGTTAGGGAAAGATATACAGAAAAGAAAGTAAGGGAAAGATAATGGAACCCAGACGATACCCCATTAAGTAGAAAGGGGGGGGGAAAGAGGGGGGAAAATAGGGAAGAAAATAATAATATATGCATATATTCAGAAGTAAGATACAAAGGGGAAAAAACCCCAATCAAGATAGATTTGAGAAGGAAAGGGAACAAGAAATGATATTTAATCATTTTGGGGTCTGCGGAAATACCACCCCAAGAAAATAGAAATTAAGAGCTGGAAGAGACATCTATAAAAATAAAAATAAAAGAAAGGAAGAGAGGAGGAGAGGAGAGGAAGAGGAGGGAAGGAAGATAGAGGTGAGGAAGAGGAAGATGGTAGAGAGAAGGAGAGAAGGTAGGAAGGGGAAGGAAAAGAGAGGAGTAGGGGAGAGGTAAGGGAAAAAAGAAAGGGAAAGGAAAGAGGAAGGAAGGAAGTAGAGAAGGGAGGGAGGGAGAAAAGAAGGGGAAAAGAAGGTGGTGTCAAAAGAGGTGAGGGATGGTAAACAAAGCAACCCAAACAGTATACTATAACCCTGTAAATGGAATGACAAATGTAAAAAAGAATAATAACCATGTGGATGTAATAATTGTATATAGAACACACACAAAAAAACTTTTTTAAAATAATGGAATGGCAGGTGAGGGGAGCCGTGGAGGAAGAGGAGGGGTCCAGAGACCATGAGAAAGAACTGGTGGGGAGGGAAGGCCTGGCTTGGGAGGGAGAGAAACTGTTATGTCCCAACCAACCAGGGATCCCTGATCCTACTCAAAGAAGCCACGATGTGGAGGCGGAAGGCTGCTTGAGGTTTGTAAAAAAAACCTTCACTTGGTTAGGAGGCAGTTCTAGTGGCCTAACATGAAGAAACACATTGAAAGCTATGTGGCAAGCTACCCAACGTGCATCTCCATGAAACGCTGACCAGGGAAGACTCCTGGGCTTCATGCAGTTGGTGGCCAACCCTAGCTGGGAAGAGATTGCCGTGGACTTTGTTGAGGAATTCTCTGAGAGCACCAGGAATGCTGTGATTTGGACAGCGGTCAGCCTGTTTTTGAAGGAGCCAAGGTGCCGAGGTGGCGCAGTGGTTAGGTGTGCAGTACTGCAGGCTACTTCAGCTGACTGCAGTTCTGCAGTTCGGCAGTTCAAATCTCACCGGCTCAAGGGTTGACTCAGCCTTCCATCCTTCCGAGGGGGGTAAAATGAGGACCCGGATTGTTGTTGGGGTCGATATGCTGACTCTGTAAACAGCTTAGAGAGGGCTGAAAGCCCCATGAAGCGGTATATAAGTCTAACTGCTATTGCTATTGAAGCAAATGCACTCCGTCGCGTGTCCAAAACTTCCTTTGGCCTGGAGGTCTGGCCAAGATGTTTGTGTAGTATGTTTATCAGCTGCATGGAGTTCTAAAATGCACCCTTTTAGACCCGGGGGTGGGTGGGGATGGGGACAGTTCACAGGGAAGTTCTGGCGGGAATTCACTCAGCGAATAGGTTCTTCCAAAGGGCTTAGCTCAGGGTTCCATCCAGGGACGGAGGGAGGAGGAGAGAACTAATGGAATACGTTGAAAGAGAACCACCTTGAAGAACAATATGAAATTAAAAAAAAATTGGACTCAAGACGTTTTAAGGGGAGACTACAATACTTGTTGCGGTGGAAAGATTATCTCTCAGCCGAGGCTGGGTGGGTTGAGAGGCTGCCCGTAATGTCAGCAGAAGAACTTGTCAGAAGGCTCCATGCTAGATGGTGCACCACCTCTACTTCATACCACTCCGGTGTGACCCTTGCCTTGGATAGAGGAATGGCAATGAGAGCCGAGGTGGCGCAGTGGTTAGGGTGCAGTACTGCAGGCCACTTCAGCTGGCTGTTATCTGCAGTTCGGCGGTTCTAATCTCAACGGCTCAAGGTTGACTCAGCCTTCCATCCTTCCGAGGTGGGTGAAATGAGGACCCGGATTGTTGTTGGGGGTGATATGCTGACTCTGTAAATCGCTTAGAGAGGGCTGAAAGCCCTATGAAGCGGTAGATAAGTCCAACTGCTATTGCTATCTATCTATCTATCTATCTATCTATCTATCTATCTATCTATCTATCTATCTATCTATCTATCTATCTATCTCTATATCTCTGTCTGTGTGTCCATCCATCCATCCATATCTCTTATCTATCTATCTAGAGCCGAGGTGGCGCAGTGGTTAGGGTGCAGTACTGCAGGCCACTTCAGTTGACTGCAGTTCTGCAGTTCGGCTGTTCAAATCTCACCGGCTCAGGGTTGACTCAGCCTTCCATCCTTCCGAGGTGGGTGAAATGAGGACCCGGATTGTTGTTGGGGGCGATATGCTGACTCTGTAAACCGCTTAGAGAGGGCTGAAAGCCCTATGAAGCGGTATATAAGTCTAACTGCTATTGCTATGAGGTGTCTCCCTAGGGATGTGCCCAACATCTGTTGTAATTCCTGAGAGGCATTGGTGCCAGAGAGGAGGATTGATCTCTCGGAGTTTGCCATACTTTAAAATCAAGCAAAAGCCAGTGAAATAAGGGAAATCCAAGCCACCTGTAAGTGGTCACTTCTGCACACATCCTGTTTGGACAGAGAACCCATCCTCCCTGCACTAGCCGGTCTCCCCAACCCCCAATACAACAGGAAGAGCAGGAAGCCGAGAGAGCCGGCTGCTTCCGTCAGACGGGCCAGGTGCTTCCTGCCATTGGATCCAGAGGGCAGCCCTCGCAGGCCCCCAGATTCTCTCTCTCTCTCTCTTTCTGTGTGCTGCTCGTGCACGCGTGGTGCCAGGCAGGCACAATGCCGTGTGCCTGGGGGGGCCATGTGCAGAGGTGGGTGCTGCTTCTAGGTGAGAGCATGGGATACACCAAGGATACACCAAGGAGAAACTACGGTGCATCTGTGGGAAACGCCATTAGGGGCAGGGCCAGGATTTGGGGCTGCGTTGCGTGGTGCTCAGCTTTTGCAGACTCTACAAATTTGGTTTGCCTTGGGAGGGTCACCCAAATCATAGCCACAGTACGGTTAGAAAGCCAACCCCCCCCAAAAAACAGACCGTGTTCCAATAAGCTCCCAGCCAAAGGTTTAACGAGTCTGATTGTTTACTTCTGCTAAAATGATCTCTTGCCCTCCCAACAATAAAAGGAGAACAAAAATCCATTTAAAAAACATATTTGTTGTTACAGCGTAAGCTATTGGGGAGGGAACCTCCTCTGCCTCACCTCTCTGATTCATCCAAGGGGATCCACGCTAGGGACTCCAATTATTATTAGCAGAAATGTCCAGGGCTGGAAACGCTTGCTGTAGCACTGAGTTTTTCACCCAGTGGCCCCAGAAGACAGGGGCTTCTGGTGCTGCCTTAGGCGTGAAATCTGGTTGGGTGTCCTTGGGCCAGTCCCTCTCCTTCAGCCTAACCCAGAGGTGGGTTCCTACCAGTTCGCACCAGTTCGGTAGAACCGGTTCGTCAAATCTACCGAACCGGTTAGAAGAGGCTCCACCAGTGGACCCGGAAAGCAGGCCACACCTACAGAAGAGGTTCCAAACATTTTTTGAAACCCACCCACCACTGCCACACACACACACACACACACACA